>NW_020228346.1:163852-171614 GCF_003070985.1 Temnothorax curvispinosus
TTTCGTACGCCTATTGGTCGAATTTTCGTTACACTTTCCGTGTCGCATAATCGAACTTACTACCGTGCCAGAAGAAGAACCATCTCGCCAACGCCGTACGCCTATTGGTCAAATTTTCGTTACACTATTTGTGTCGCACAATCGAACTTACTACCGTACCAAAAAAGTTTCACTTCCGTTACACTTTTTCGTGTCGCGAATCGAATTCACTACCGTGCCTAAAGAAGTTTCACTTCAAAAATTATTATATATGTTTATTAACAGATTGAAACCAATAAATCCGTTTAATTTGATGTGATTTATAACGATCACGATCGATTCGGAATATCGATCCGACGAGAAGAGTATCCTTTGCGGTACAGGATGTGCGCCATAATGGCACGCAATCACTCACACAAATCTTCCACGAGGCGAATCCTCGTGCCTTTGTCCATCGGACAATCTCCGACAGCTGTGCGCGACGGGTAATCAACTTGCATAAACACGCATGCATAGCTTATGCATGTAGACGAGGAACGGAGTGTCATGAGGGATGCTTGCCGTTGCAACTGATGTGGATCGACCGAACTGGGATGCGGATCGGCGATGTGCATTCTGTCGCAGGAATTATGATTCGATCGTCGATATATAATGCATATTGAAATTATTTTTGGAAAACTGGTTTTTGACAGTATAAAATAATTACGAAAAAAATTTGATACATTAATGTAAATAACTTTTGAAATAGTTACTTCTATTAATTATTTTTATTTAAATTTTATTTTAAAAGGAGAAAAATATAATTTAATTTTTATTTAAAAAATAGAATGAAATTGCGCCTTATTTATACAGAGAGGATTCTGATCGAAATTATTTTGCTGCACTAATTTATTTAATTTTAATCATGATTTGACTAATTCCAAAATAGATAGATATGAGTAGACATGGTTTCCTAATTATGATTTCACTAGAACAATCCGGTTGAATAATTGGCAAAGTTTTATATTAATCAATTGAATTTATATTTGCATATTTTATTATATTTTATTCAGAAGCATATCGCTTTAACACAGATCGTAAATGACGAATTCCTGGATTTTTGTTAAGAAAATTTGACTTTAAGTTTTACAATCATGTGTTTTATTTTTGTTAATTTAAACAATAATTTAGTAATTTTATTAGTGCCTGACAAGTAATTGCAGTTTTGAGATTATTATAATTAAATAAATGACAATAAACGTTTCTGGGGTAAAGAGACTTTCAAAGATTTTCAATTGTAAATATTCAAATTGTGAATTCGACCGTGCTTCAGAGGGATCTGTGTTTTTATTGAACAATAGTGTGTGTGTAACAGTGCGCACTGGCGAGCAATCTCATCAATTTCTCACTTTCTATAGTCTCATCGCTTTCTATGGTCCAATCTGTTTGCAGTAAACTTTAAAATACAATACTTGTGTGATGAATCCGCGCGCAATATACATGATCAACGTATAGGATAAGTTTCGATTGGCGGAATTAACAATTGCATTACAGCGGGGTGGAAATTAATCCGTCACGCGGAGCTTTAGCAAATTTCTACCAACGGCGATGTATTGATACGGCAAATGCGCACGTTGCGCGCCACGCCAAGTTATGTTCTGTAATTACAGCCGCGTTGCGTCACGACATACGTAATTAAACTTTAATTGTGCAACATTGCGGATTAAAGTCGTCACAAAGATATAACCAGAAGCAGATCAGTGGAGATGATTTAGATCGGATTATTGCTCGCAATTAATTTCTCGATTAACCGAGCAGATAACCGAGATATATCAATCTTTTCGGAATATGATAATTTTCTAAATGATAAATACATGCTTTCGACGATTATTATCTAATTATTATCTATAATTATTTACCAAGTGTTAAAAATTATTCTTTATCTACGGATTTTTCCTTCAGGTTAAAATCAAATCTTTCTTATATAGCGAAATAATAGAACAGGATTTCCTTTAATTTTTTACTTTAATTATCTTAGTAATTGAACATTACAATAAAATTCTATTCATGCTTTTGATGAGTAAATCTTTTAGCATATTTTCCAGAGATGATTTTATATTTATAATCATTATCTTTTTAATAAAATTTTTTGATATTTTGTCTGATTACGATTTATAACATATTTTGTTTTTAAACGTAGTCTGATATTTACAAGTGGTATATCTGCATTGAAACTGCGAATATTGATATACAGATAAAACATTCATCGCGTTTATCTGCAAAACACATAACAGAAAATGTTTTTATAACAGAAATATGTTTTAAGACAGAAAATAAAAGAGATTACAATTATAATATGTTATCTGAACATTAAAAGCTAGGAGATAAACAATTTTTGCGAATTATGATTAAAAATTGTAAACAACAAACTCTGGTGCTTTTCTCTATTTATTTTTTCAGAATCTCAATTGGATGTTTCAAATTTAAGCGGTCACTTTATCTTGATTGACACTTTCAAGATATTTAAAGTTTTGTATTCATTCGTAATTATACAATCGCCATTTATAGAATGTCTCGAAAACTAGTGTGTAGCGTGCCAAAAGCGGCAACTTTATTGTTTGGAAAATCTCGCGCAGCAAATTCCGCAATTGAGCAAAAGCGGGATTTACATTCTCTCAGTCAGTGACCAGCTCCGTCTGTCAGAAACAATCTGCATAAGCGTAATCTCGTAATCACGCGCGCGACGGTTGAGTCGAGAAAATAATGCAAGGACTACTATGCGCCGCGCTGCGCCGTGCCGCCTCGAACGCTCGCGGGGGCTGACCCCGTTTGTTCGTACAAACGGAATTAACCCCCAAAAGGGAATCTGCATATTTCTGCATCCGAGAGCTTCAGAGACGCGGGGAAAATTGTTGGCGAAATCACTCGCCGGCATGTCTACCGGTTCTTGCACGGATGCTCGACTCCAGAAATCCGCACAGAGTCTGATTTAATGCAAAGATGGAGGGTGCGGAGTATACCGGATTTTTGTATGCCGAATGTAGTACCGTGCTGTAAAAAAAAAAAATGGAATAATTGTTTCTACAAACGAGAGTAAAAATAAAACGTTTAATTATTTATTTGGCTGAGTTATGCGTTAGATGCGCACAAGCGTGTTAGATGTAACGCTCCTCCGCACGCGGCTTATGCATTCTATCTTCTAATATTCTTTAAAAATATGGTTACGCCTTTCAATCTTAAAGTTCGAAGGAAACGTTACATATTTACGGTAAAAGAAACATTTTGTATTTGAGTGGATTTCTATTCGTGTAGAATTTTTTGTGTTAAATTTTTAACTGGTGTTAATGTAACATATTATTGTGTTATTTTGACTTCTGTGCGTTAAGTTAATATTCAATGTTTCTAAGAGTTAATTTAACACAATTCATATGTAAATGCGCGAATTCTTGGTGGCATATATATTTTATATATTAAAATTAACACCTAAGTTACTTTCCTCTCTAAGAGTTTCCATCTGTTAAATTGACATTTTCTTATGTTATATATATTATAAAGATATCGCTGTCTTCTGTTTTTTGCAAGAAAAAGAAAAAAAAGAATGTCATTTTATTTTAATTAAATTTAGCATTATAGATATGTTAATGTAACATAAACTTTGCTTTCAGATTGCGTCTATTGTTTCCATCTGTTAAATTAACATAAAAATTAGAGTGGATAAATTAAGACATGTGAAATGTATTCAGAATATAAAATTTTTTACTGAGTTTTGATATAAAAATGGCTATTTGCTTTTGCAACGGTATTAGTTATTTTTAAAAGATTAAAAATTCCATGCACAATATCGTATGATTTCTAATAATATTTTCGTCATGTTAATCTTTTGGAACACTTAGCTATATTGCTAAATTGTTCGGAAAGTTAGATAATTTAGCAATTGATGTGTAAAATTTACGGAACAGCGTGTATATTTCGATAAATCAGAGAAAGGAAATAAGTGGAGCGTAACGAAGAGGTAAATTCCCATAAAGAGCATTGATTTAGTTTGTGGCGTGTTATATTTCCCAGTCGGAGGAATATAGATGGTGATTTCAGGAATGTCAGTCGCGCGCGCGCAGAACAGTTGCAGTAAAACGTTCCGTCGAGTCGGAAGCGCATAAAAATGTTAATAAAGTCGGGCATAAAATATCTTAATATTTCGTGCCCGAGAAACTGGCGTGTATGCAAGAAAAAAAAATTATTAAAGTCATCGCGGCCCCGCGCGCGTTGCTGATGCCATGCCGAGATGAACAAATAAAGCGACGCGGCGTATTTTTATTCGTTCTTGCGCGTTCGAAATATCGATGAAAACCGCAGATTCTCCAGTTCGACAAGCCGTGAATCTACATATTCGGGGTACGCGTTCGATTATATTTGATGCTGATTTCTCGTAGAATTTACACAATTTTGTATTGTGGAGTAGAATGTAAAACTCTCAATTCTCTCTTGAATAGAACTCTTCTTTCTAATTTTAGACTCTTCGATCTTTTCTTTTGATTCTTTATTAGCGAATCTCATGTACCTCGTTTAAATTCTGTCAGATAACGAGTGGTACATAAAATGTGTACGTCTTTAATTCCATTATTGCATGATTAAAATTCATATTGATATTTTATTTTATCTTGTCATGTAAATATCAAACATTAATATTATAGCTATTTATTTCAATGAAAAAATGATAAAGTCGGCTTATTCACGAAAAAGAGGATTTTTCGGATTTTTCAGATTTTTCGGATTTTTCAGTGTATACGCACAGCACACATTTTCCCGTGGAGATTTAATTAATTCGAGATTTAAAAAAATATTGCGACGCAAAAGATAAAAATCGGTCGTGCTGAACAAACAGATGCCTAACCGCTGTAAAACATAATTAAAAGTTTGCCGCTTGCAGATAATTTACTATTAATTAGTCATTGCATTACTCCTTTGCGTCGCGTAAAAGTGTTGCCTACGACTCTTTCAGAGCTGTTAGCATCAAAAATAAGAAGAGTGCGGCGCGAGAGAGAACTTGGAAAAGCAGATGTCCGTAACTCTCCCTCTTTTGGTTGGTCGGGCACTTAAAAGTTACTTTGGACTTTCGCGGTCGGCCACTTTGAATACGAGTGCAAGAAAAAAGAACGAGAAATCGCGCAATTTCTTATAACTCTTTTAACCGTCCGGAAACTATGCGCAACAATCAGAATGTTGCACAGCAAAATTCTTGCGATTCGTACTGCGTGTTTTCTTGTGCATGCGCGTTTTACGATGACAAGTACACAGGATGTTTCATTCAATTTCGTCACAGAAAATTGTTATCAAATTTTATTAAGAGAACATTTACTTCAATTTTATTACAAATTGAAAAAAAAATTGACAATATTTGTAATTATACACGGTAAAAAACATTTTGTATTTGAGTGGATTTTTATCCGCGGCGTGTAAAAATTTTTGTGTCAAATTTTTAACATACACTGATGGTGTTAATGTAACATATTGTGTTATTTTGACTTTTTTGCGTTAAGTTAATATATTCAACGTTTCTATAAGTCAAAATAACACAATTTATATGTAAATGCACGAACTCTGGTGACATATTTAAGGTGATCCTAAAGCCGTGATTCTAGCCGGTTTTTTTCGGTTTTTTTCTTAGCACTAATCTTTTAATTGGCTTTATAGAAATGCAAAATTCTTGTCTAGAATTAAAGTACGCATCAAAATCTAGGTCATGGTGGTCGAATTTATATGTGGTGGTCGTCACGTATAACAAAAAATATTAATTTTTTTTCGTTTTCGATATAGATTCGACCACCATGACCTAGATTTTGATGCGTACTTTAATTCTAGACAAGAATTTTGCATTTCTATAAAGTCAATTAAAAGATTAGTGCTAATAAAAAAACCAAAAAAAACCGGCTAGGATCACGGCTTTAGGATCACCTTAATATGTCAAAATAAAGTAAAAACACCGAAGTTTTGTTATTTATTTTTCTCTCTATAAGAGTTTCCATCTGTTAAATCGACATTTTCTTATGTTACATATTATAAAGAGATATTGCTGTTTTCTGGTTTTTGCAAGAAAAAGAGAAAGAAGAATAACATTTAATGTAAGAATAACATTTTATATTAATTAAATTTAACATTATAAATATGTTAATTTAACACTTTGTCTATAGCGTCGATGTGTTATTTTCTGTTAAATTTTCACATATTATTTGTGTTATTTATTAACATATTTGTTTTTTGTTAAATTAATATAAAATTTAGAGTAGCTAAATTAGGATTTGTGAAATGTGTTAAATTTAACGAAATTTTAAATTGTGAGTACATATCAGGATATTCTCGTTCATAAAGATCGATTTCAAATATTGAGTAACATTGTACGTTCCACTTTTCGCTAATTCCGAGTAAATCAACGGTAATTACTACTACATATGCGTATTTAACGTGAAATTATTTAAATAGGTCATATTCACTGGATTATATTTCTTAATGTGCAATTTGCGGAATCGGTATAGAGTTACTTCTGTAAAATGCGTCATTTCTGTTTCAAGGAGTGGAAAGGGAAGATGAAGATGGGTTTTTCGATTGATCTCTATATTGTCCTTATTACTTTTTATCTTTCTCGTTGCCCGCGCCCCATCGCGGGAACGGCGGACGGAGGGATCCTGTAATCAAACGAATGCAAGTTAATCGAGTCTCGCGGCAAATATTTGTCCCTACTGAATTCGCGACCACTTGCAGGAAATGCCGATTATGACTTAACGATAATCATGATTTCCCACGAGGTCAAGCTGCCGCGATTTGGTCGTCGCTGATACGTTTAACAATGGCAATAGCGATATTTGCCATGCATCGAAAGAAAGTTATTTTTAAAAAATTTGCTAGAAAATATGGCACTATTAGACGGGAATAAGAAACCTAAAATACGCGATGACTTCATACAAAAACCTATTAAGTTCAGCATTTCGGCTTTGTTAATGTCGTTCCATTTTGTTAATGACTTCCATTTATCTCAGTTTTCTGGCTTATTTGAAAAAAGGAAAGATCGCTAACTAGGAGTTTCTTATCCTTTCTTCTTACCAACTTAACTGCTCTGAAACACAAAATTTTGGAGAGATTAGCATCAATAATAATTGTGACTTACCCTTATGTAAAAAACGAAATATGATTCATATGCTTTAGTTTCAGCTGAAAATGAAATAGGATACAATGCTCGCATCATTAAGAGTTAATCTTTTCATCAGCGGCACATATATAACGTGTGATTTACAGATGTGATTAATTAACATGTAGTTTGCATGTACGCGCGAGAAATTGAGGCCGCAAATGACGATGCGTATTTTGTGGTAAATTATTTTGCGCATTATTCAAAATAAAGAAGGCGGTACATTATAACGAATAATAATTAATGGCAAGGATCAATGATATGCCAATAAAACGAATCACGCACAAAGCGTATCGATTGTATTGTCCACAACAGTTCGTCCATTAATTTGTGACATTATGCGTCATTGCATAAGCATACATGAAAAAACATTAATTAATGTTAAAAGATAGAATATATAATTAGATTAATATAACAGTGTATTGTTGTAATAAACATTTAAAAAATATTTTAGTATAATTTAGTATTTTTTTACCATAAGAAAATATTGCTTTTGACATATATTTACTATTTATGTATTGTGTCTTTTCACGTTGACGCTCGACGCTCTTTTTCAGCAAGCGCGCGCGCGCGCGCGCACACACACACACACACACACACACACACACACACACACACACACAC
>NW_020228346.1:171624-245115 GCF_003070985.1 Temnothorax curvispinosus
ACACACACACACACACACACACACACACACACACACACACACACACAAATCTTCTAAAATATTATCTTTTATTTATATATATATGTATATTCACACAATATTATTACTTGAAGATATTACTTGAAAATAATTATTATTTTACGTATTTCGAAGTCTATGTTTGATTGCATATGGGACGATTAACGACGATTCTGCGACGACGCTGAATATTAAACAAATTCAACTTTATTTCTTTGACGCTAGCGTCAAAGCGAAACCACCACGTTCACCTTGTTGACGCTCATTTTCAGCGTCTCATGAATTGGCACCTTAAGGTGCCAATTCATGGGACGCTGAAAAACAGCGTTGAGCGACGTCACGTGACATCACTATGATGCCAGCGTCAAGAAAGAGAAGTTGGATTTTTCCAACTTCAAGCGTCAAAGCCAAAGCAACGCGAAGACGCCGAAATTTTGACGCTGTTTTCCTTTTCATGAATTTCAATTGACGCCGGCGTCAATTGTGGTCATGCGACCTTCTTGCCGCTGAAAATGAGCGTCGAGCGTCAGCATGAAAAGGCACCTTTAGTCATAAAATTCAAATTTTTCCACTCTACTAACTTTATGCGAAAAATGTAATTAAATGACGTTAGAGAAAAGTTATTGTAATAAACAAAATCTTTGCACAATTGTAAGATTTTATTTTAAACATATTAAAATAATTTCCTTGAATTTTGCTGCAAATGCGATTTAGAGAAATAAGTATTTAAATATAAACATTAATTAATTAATAATTTGAGAATTTGTTACAGATATATTTAAAATATTGACAATTAAGTAGTTAAAATAAAATCTAATTTTTCTTCTATAAAAATTTTCTATATGTATAATTGCATAAATTGTATTATATGCGGTAAATTCATAAAATAATTTATGCAACTATATATTCTTGTACTCTTTTCCAAAACAGAAAAAATATATTCATTATCAAAAAGCTGGAGATAAAAATTTAATTGTTGTTACAGATATATTTAAAATATTGGCAATTAAAGTACTTATAGTTACAATAAAATCTAATTTTTCTTCTAAAAATTTTTTATATGTATAATTGCATGAATTTTATTATACATATTTAATTATTTGCCGTAAATTGTTTATTAATGCATTTATTCAAGTACGATATTGTGTTACATTGCTCGAAACATTCATACGATTATATAGATTCTCTGTGGATTTGGACGCAGGTGCTTAGATACGATCGATACGTAGTTTGGTTTTATTATTCTGCGACAAACCGCTTCTCTCTCTCTCTCTCTCTCTCTCTCGCTCTCTCTCTCTCTCTCTCTCTCTCTCTCTCTTTCTCTCTCTTTCTCTCTCTCTCTCAAGGAAGGTATTCAGCAGGTATGCACAAATGGGATGCAATAAGGCGTAGGTGTATGTAGCGGAATGAGAACGAAATAACCATGACGACGTATACATTTCTGTTTAGAAGGAAATACCGTCGCGTTCTAGATAACTAAGCAGTATAGAGAATGACAAAGTATTTTGGATACGCGAGTGAAATACGAGCTTTTTAAGCGTGATTTGCCTTGCATAATAAAATACTGCTGCTATTGCAATCGTCCTTGTTATTGCAGAATCATAATGTTAAAGAAAATGCAGAGCAAGAGAGATGCATTGATGAGTGTAATATAGAAAATATAAATATTAAATATTTTTATTTGATACATTTATAATTTAAAGCTCAGAGAATACTTTCTAACGAATAAATTATACCCATTTAATAAGGTTTGGTTTATTAAATATATCTCGATTGTCCTGATAGGGTCAAATTACACGCGCGCATAAAATCGCATAAATCAAAACTACTTAATAATTTTGATTAAGCCCCGTGGATTATCATTAATGGAGAGAATATTGTCACCTTACATTTAAATTTTCAAATAACAGCTATATGTTTATTTACACACAGTTCTGTGATAATTATTATGTGGGATTATATAAATTAATATTTATTGGATTTAGTGAAAATTACAAAATGGCTGGAGACATACATATGTTAATGTTATCGTTAACTGTAAAATTTACTGTAGAGTACAGAAAGTTTATGCAGATGGAGAAGACTTGTTTAAGTGTAATTTACCGATTTTAACTTTCAAATTCAAAAAATCGCATGATTTTTGCAAATTACACATATGCAGCGAAATGCAGATAAACAAGCACATTTTAACGAAGTTTTTGTTGCTACTGACAACAAAACCACTGCGTATGTTTAAACCATAGAAATCCTCTTTCACATTGTTTTCCATCGAAAATCAACTTTATGTAAATTTACAGCGTAAATGAGATATACATGAGATATATCGCAATAATGTTGACCGTATATTGAAAGAAGTGCACGAGAATTAATTTAATGAGTTCACAGAAATAAAATTTCGCTAATTTTTGACATCAAGAATAAAGTAATCTACCTTATATCTTTTGCGAAGGCCTTCTAAACAATATAAATATAAACCATATAAAAATTAGCATTTCTGAACGGATATTTTATTTCTTTCTTTTTCATAATTGCTCGAAAATTGTTATCTTAAGATATTATATTTTCCATTATTAAAAAAAAATAGATATTTAAAGAAATTGTTAATATCGTATATTATTATTGCCAAATAGTTAATTAAGAAATAATGTTCTAGTAGTTGCTTAAATTTATTATTATTTTATTGATTGATTCAAGTTCGATTTACGTTATTTCCAAAGATTCAGATTTTTAATATAATCGCTTTTAATATAATCGCCTTCGAAACAGCTGAGAGAAAACTTTGATCGCCGATATTAATATTGCGCGCAAGATTCTTACTTGTGCAAATGTTACAGTAATTAATAAAGCCTAACAACTTCCTCCAATAAATCGATATCCGTGCAATAACCTGCAGCTGGCTTGAAGCTTTCGATATGCGGTTGTGGTTGTGCAGAAAATTGATGTACTCATGTATCAATTTGATTATATATTAATATTCTTTCTCTTCAGATATATATCTGATAGTTTCAAATATTCATTTTGTATCGTCAACAATTCCATACGTTGACAATTTCGGGAGTTGTATTTGATGAATTCAATTGGACCCGCCATATTTTATCGCGGCGATGTAGAAACTGCGATATTTATGTATTTGACGATTGTTAACCGCAGTTTGTAAGATTTACTGTGTCTATACGTAAACGCTTTCCTCTTCACGTCCCTATTTCACGGCTTTCCGAGCCGTGCGTTACAAGATTTAGATATAGTGGAATAACTTCGATTACGCATATATTACTTGCGCGCCTGCACATATACACGTGAAATATACAGGACAACTGCAAATAGCAACGAAAATTCGGCCGCAGACGGATTACCACAAATTGAAAATTTACCAGTAAAAATTGAAAAAAAGATCACTGTTGTGTTCGCGTTTTATTTAGCGTTGTTTTTTTTCTTTTTGCAGAAGGAACCTATCGATTTTTATAGTTTATTTTTTATATAAATGAAACATATTCACGTATGAATAGAATATGGGACATAGTGCAAATAAAATATATTAATTTGGTCTACGAATTTGTATACATATATTAACGCCGATTTGTCATATATTATTTAAAACAGAAATTAAATGAGAAAAAACTGTCAAAAATAGCAGTTAATTGTCAGTAATGAAGAAATAGACATACTGAAGAATAGATATCGAAGATAAACTATTGTTTTATTAATTGTTTATTAAAATTACCCAAGAATACGAATAATTATGGATTGGTTTGATCTCTTATTGGTCTCGTAATCCACTACAATTTATATTCTATTCCACTCGCATCTTATTTCCGAGTCTTTTTTGCACCGAGAAACGCGTATATATTGCACATGTCGCGGAGCGCATGCTTCATCGGTCGAACTACAAATCGTTGTAACTACTGGAGCGAGAATTTAACCTGCGGACAACACCTCAAAGGCTTCCGCGAAACTTTTCGAAAGTAGTTCTTTCTTTCATTTCGCGAAAAGCTGATTCCCGATACGTTCCTATACGAGGACGGAAGTACAACCGCCTTGCGAAACAACTATAGGGACGAGGGGGGAAACAGGCGTGCAGGACGAAAGCTCGAGTATAAGCTGCACCCGTGTTCTTAGCAAAGTTGCGCAGGAAGTTCCGGTCACCTTCTTACTTAGAAGTTACGCGCGGAATCAGTGCTAGGTACAATCTGGAATTGCCCAAAGACATCTTGGCTGTAACTGGACACTTGGTGGCATTCCAAGTTGTATATATATATCGGTATTACGTGATTTCTAAAATTTTTTTTATTATTTTTCTATCGCGCGATTTCTCGCGGATATTGATAGACGTTCACGAGCTTTCGTTACTCGCTGCGATGAGGATTGCATTTAAAACTGTGAAATCTCACAATAAGCTTCCACAATTGGACACTGCTATATCCTAATATAAATAAATGTAATTCTAGCAAGTAATTTCGATGCGTTATGCAATACAGGGAAATTATGATCGACTGAAATCGTGTACTGGTATTACAATTAATTCTCACTAATAATTTGAAATCACGACAGCGTATAATTTGTGTTGATGCAATAACCGTTTAAAGAGATGCACATTTAATATTGCTCGTTTATGTGCCCAATTGAGCGTGTGAATAATGTTTATAAAAAGAGTTTTTAGGAAAAACAAATAATGCGAAATATATTTTTCGTTTATTTAAACGGTTATTTAAAATTTTATGTTTGTAACTCTTATAAGAGTGCGGTTTACATATAGCTGTTGAGAATCTTGGCTTATATTTAATTTCATATAATTTGCTTACTTGCGACCGAGTTTGTTCAATGTGCAAACTATTCCATCGCGATTTTGATGCATGGAAACTCTCGGTAGCGTATGCATGACGCATGTATCGATATGCGATAGCCAGTCGACCAACCATAATGTGTATTACGATGTGGTGGCCACTGCCGCCAAACTAGATGAACGATCGATTACACCGAAGAGAACGCAAATTCCACGCAACCAAATATCCAAGAAAGTTTCAGATACTTCTATATAAGATATATACATACATATGAATTATACATACTCTCTAAATCTCATAGAGGTGTTTCGCCACTAATATATAACAGAGTGATTGCGATAGTCACTAATAATTTTACTCTTTGAGTTTTAGAGAGTATATATATGTATATAAATGCGTTTTAATAAACACTTGAAATTCTATAATAAATAATGAAAAACATTTTACAAGTAAATGGCACATTTGCTTAAATTAATATCATTTTTCGTTTTGTTAAGAAATATTCTATTTAAAACTTGATACTGTTAATTTTACATTTTATTTTATTTTTATACGTATGTAATTATCATAATAGTTTCTCCGATTCTCTTTAACTTTGAAATATAGGATATTATTTTGAGAAAGAAATTGCGGTATCTGTTGCAATTGAGTTTTAACAAATACTTGCAATTCTATAATAAATAGTGAGAAACATTTTACAACAAAATGGCACATTTGTTTAAATTAATATTATTTTTTGTTTTGTTAAGAAAAAGTTTGATTTAAAATTTAATACTTATTTTTACATTTTATTTTATTTTTTATACGTAGTTAATTATTATGATATTTCTTCGGTTCTCCTTCCGGCAATTACGAATATTTTGCCGTTCCGTTTATCGCTAATCACAAATGTACGTTTTTTACGAGTTGCAAAGTACAAACAATCGTGAGGAGACGCCGTCCTATGCTAAAATATTCATGAACAGGCATACTCGGCCGCGTCCGTAAAAGTAAGCAAGATCTGCCACGGACCCGCTACAAAGGCTGTTAAAATATTCCCTTGTAAAACGATGCATAAAGCCTTGCGCCGCAGCGACTCGATACGTATTTGCCTTACAAATGAAATTGATATGATTTTCATGCAAATTTTACGTTGTTTCAATATTTTCCATGATGTTTACGGAAAATGGCAAAAAATGACGGGCTACGCGAATTTCTAAAGCTGTAAGATTAAAGATGAATAATATTAGCTAAACGACTCTCGTTGTGCAGCAAAAGTTAATTCCCACTGATATTATTTTTAGAAAGTTTCTTTGTGTTCTCACATCGTTTTTATTTTAATTCAAATCATAAAGTTATAAATTCTTCTTCTCTCTTGCACATACGTTAATAATATTTAAAACCCTGCTATTTGACAAAGAATGTTTTAAATGTTATAATAATTGAAAACGCAGGGCGACGTCTTTTCGAAGACGATTAATCAAAATTAAATTTCGAATTAATCGTACATATGAATGGATTGTTATGCAAAGCATTTTTGTGAGCGTTTTACCAGTCCTCGTGGTCAGTAATTTCGAATATATTACCATTGTGCACATTAATTAATTAGTAAAACATTTTCAAGTTATTTAATCAAGTGTATCTGACCGTAATGTGATTAATATTGAATGTTCATCGCTTCGACGAGCGAAACATATCAATTCACATATTAATGACTCGTTAAATACAAATATGTGCAAACTTGCGTGTTTAATTTGCACAGTAGAAATACCGAATCATGTGAATTCTCGGCGATAATTGCGGAAGCAAAAACAAAAGAGTGGGATCCGACCGATCGATAGAGAATCTTGGTATTAAAGCTCGTGATTCTAATTGTAACTTCAATGCTTACTCGCTGAGCTCGAAGAAAAGATTGACAGAAAAGGTCAACGACGCGGCGAAATGGCGAGACGGTAAAGTGGAGGTGTGGGTTCCGGTATTCCAGGAAGAACGGCGGTTATATAGAGGCGCGCGAGAACCTGATGGGGCGAAAGAGTAAGCAGCGTCGATTCTTCGGAAAATTCAATCGTCACCGAAAGTGGCCACGGGGCTATTTATTGCCGTCGATCTTTGCGAAGGAAACTCTGAATTCATTTGCTCGTAGATTTTTTCAGTAACAAGTGTCTGTCTGGCCTTCAAAAGGTTACTGAACATTTATAGATGAGGCATATAAAATTTCCTCGTCGGAAGAACGCATTTTTGTGGAAATAAGAGGCGCATCGATTCATTTACAGTAATTAACTGTACTTGTATTAACCCTCAGTTATCTCACTAGGGTCTGAGAGACCCTGCATACGTTTTTAAAACTCGAGCCTTTTTTTGGACGCGCAGGGGGGGGGGGGACTCCAAACCAGGGGGGGAGGAAAGTTTGAAGGTTCTCGTACTAATAGCCTGGCTACTTGCGAGAGTCCGTCCGATCGAAGCAGCCGCGGCAGAAAGTGAGAAGTGGGACGATAGGGTCTCTCAGACCCTGGTGAAATAACAGTTTGACAAAAACGATATTTGTGAAAATACAAAGTATATAAGTAAATCTTATAAAAACAGTGTATTTATGCAATATAATTATAGAAAAAATATTCTGTGTTGTATAAAAAGTAATATCATTCGTTTCTCGGGCTTTACACGAGACGGTCATGTCTCTCAACCAAGTTTATATTCTTGCTCCATTTCTGTTCACCGCCAGTTTACACAATTTTTAACTATGACTCAAATATTTTTGTAATTTTGACGCACAATGATCTATCATTGTTAAATTAACTTGATAAGGACCCAAAGTAAGGGATCAAACGTCGTTATATCAATAAATTACTGCCAGTCAGGCCGACTCATATGTCTTGTTTTAAAAAGTAAAATATTGGATTTTATTGGTTTATAGAATCAAATAATACCTAGTTTTTCATGTGTCTATTTCTATTAAGTAAAGTATTTTTTCATGCATTTTTATTGCATTTATTCAACATTTTTACCAATTTTATACAAAAAACATGAATTTTTACCTCTCCATAGCCGCCATTTTGTATTAGCCATATGAAACTTTTTGCAAAATATTTTGTTATTTTTCTACATGTTTGTATTTCATGCCCAAGGTCGCAATTAAGTTTTACTATTAACTTTCAGGGTACAGACTATAAAAAAGTTACGTTCCGTATTATTACGGACATGGGTTAGCCTAACCCGGCGACTTTGATTGACTGTATATCGGGCTGTAATTTGTCAATTAAAACAATTATTTTTTTTGGATCGGAAATTTTCTCAAAAATACAATGGCGTTGATAGATTTATTACATTACTTGTTTAAACAAAGATACATTTGAAAATGTAAACCATTCTCAAAAAATTTTCATAAAAATTCACTTTTTCTTTTAAATTGCATAACTTTATGAAAAAAAAAGATATCGACATTTTTTAAGTCGCGTTTGAAAGCTAAAAAGTTGTTCTTTGAAATGGCTGAATTTGTTTTTTAATCCATTCCAAAAAGTATATTTTTTTTAACTATGAAAATACCTGTTTTTTTGCGATAGCGATATAACGTTACCTGCTTGATTTATCGTACACTGCAAAACATATCCTCTTTATATATAAAGGACACTTATATTTTATAATGGAATATATAATGTTAAAACGGATTTCTTACGTGTCCATTTTATTTAAGCGTGACTGGCGCAATTCTTAATGTGACACTTAGTCATGTATATTGAAATCCTTTATATAAATAGGACTGATAGTAATTATAATGAAGACAAACGTTATAACGGATATTGTAAAGGACGTGATCATTGATTGTGGTTTCCGTTATGTATATTTAAAGCGGACGAAAATAACGTAACCATAGCAACTCGCGCGTTAATGCATATGGCGGCAGCGGCACATAACTGTGGCAGCGGGCAGCGTGATCTTCATTGTTCAATCCATTAAAGCTGTCGTCTAATACTTAACCGCACGGCGGCGGTTCTCTCTCGAGATTAAAAGTGATACGGGTGCGTGCGTGCGTGCGTGCGTTCGTGCGTGCGGTGCGGTGCGTACGTGGTACTACATCCCGTGGCTGAAGGAGTCGATGAGTGCGCGTCTGTCCGTCTCACGGCGGTTGCCCCGCGGCCCCCCGAGTTGCGGAGTTGGTGCGGTGATTTTAGCGCGTACGCTAAAAAACATGTTGCCCGAACAACGGCCCGGCCCGGACACGTACAAGTAACGCACGGTGGCGGCCATCGAGATGGTGTAGTGCAGCGCGCGCGCAAGGCGGGCCCCTACGTGAGCGCGAGAGAAAGAGTGTGTTTTCGTCCTCGCCGTCATCTCCGCCGTCTTCGTAGTTCGGGAGTATAGAGTGCACCTGCGGATCGCGACTCGTCTTCCGCCCTTCGTCGCTTCTGTTACATCGTCGTTCTACTCTGTCGTCCTCGTCGCCGACGACCGTCTCGACGATCACTGTGCCATCGTCATATCGACCTCGTCGTCGGCGGACGTCGCGAGACGCCCGACGTCGTCATCGAGATGGATTTCACCGATTACCCTGGATTACTCGCGACACGACGCCTGCGGATAATAACACAAATGTGTGTTCCTTTTGCGGGCATTACTTATTTGCCTTTACATGAACGTGAAACGAGCGAAGAAGCTCGTACGCATGAAGGTAAGTTTTAATTACAAAAGTAAATCATTTATTATAAATACTTTAAATACGGCTGTCGTCAATAGACGACGGAACGATAATTTCGCGAAACACGGCTGTCGTCAATAAGAGACTATACTATATTTTTTTGCGGACAGCCAGTTTTATTAATATATACCCGTAGTTAAAGGGTTAAATGTATATTACACATAGATCTCGTATATTATTATATTGCGAACAGAAATGAATAAAATTGTGCTGGTTCATACAGTTGCAGTAGTGGCGATAGAAAACTTGACTGGCCCAGCATCTAATGAAGTCAACAATCAAGAGCAAGATTCTCAACAGACTGTGCAATCTGCAAGCAATGTAGTAGAGGACAACGAAACTGTACAACAGGACAATGATCCTTTAGCTGAGGAAAATAATTCGGTATACTAATGATTTATGAATGTTTGCTTTGTGGCTTGATTTGCAACAAAAAAACGCGTTTAATACACCACATAAATAAACACACAGTAACTTGTTATTGGCGTAAATGCAATTCATACTTTTCAATATTAAAAGAATTTAAGTTACATAAATGTGTTGTTTTGACATTTGCATATGATTTACCAGTTGTAGAATTACAACAAAATGAAACTGATATCGACATTAATGTGAATGATGTGAATGTAATATCAGATATGCATGAGAAAGAATTTAATCTTGCTGATAAAATTTTATATTTTTGTGTACTTCTGGAGGCAAAGCATAAAGTTCCTAAAGTAGCAATAAACGCAATGAATCTTGTATAATAAATTGCTGTAACTATTTTTGTTGCTTTATTATATACTCAAAAATATATATTATCTCTAATTTTTGTTTTGTGTAATTTGTGCAGAAAGTTCCAGCATTTGAAGATCTAATTACACCTTTTCCTGGACCAAAAATATATTACAATGATACCACAGCCTGGGTTGTAATCAATGAGATTGATCAACTGACGATTCATGTTGCATCTGTGGAAGAGGCAGTCGCTCTGAGATTAGCTGTTTACTACATAAAAGATCTGAGTTATCCATCATCTTTTAGCCAACTGCTTGGTTTAATTGAATCTTTGTGCCTGGGTAATAATAATCAATTTTTGGGCAAACGAGCTAAAGAAATTCTGTATATTAGGTATATATTATATGTATAACTGTATGATATGTAATAAGTATATATGTAACAATAAAATATTGTCTTTCAGGTAATATGTTCTTCTCTATATCTGGAAAAGAATCTAAAAGGACACCACACAAAACCACGGGAAAAGGCCTTTCGGTAAAATTGTCTCAAACTCTTAAACAAAAGAGGGCATAAAATAAGAAGAATTTTGGCGCAAACAAAAGGTCGATATGTTTATCCGTTCGGGAGTCATTTAGGGTCGAAGTTCGAAAAAGCTATAATTTTTTACCCGCCTAAATAACTCCCGAACGGGTCAACGTATCGACCTCTAGTTTGCGCCAAAATTTTTCTTATTTTATGCCTTTTTTTATTTACGAGTTTTAGACAATTTAACCGAAAGGCCTTTTCTCGTGGTTTTGTGCGGAGTCCTTTCTAAATTTCCGTTTTGTTTATAACGGATATATTATTCCGTTTTATTTATAACGGATATATTATTATAGGACAAGGTCCTGTATATATAATTCCGCTTTAATTTCATACTTAGATAAAGTGGAAAAAAAGTCACTTTTTTCCGTTATAGTTTCGCGGAATTTAGAGTGGATATGTTTTGCAGTGTAATAACGCAAAAAAAAAACAAAGTATCTTAAAGTAAAAATAGTTTTTTTGGATGTTGTTGATTAGTGTAATATAAATAAATAACAAAAATTGAAATAATATTAATATGCATGCACGGATACGTTATGCTGGTATGCTACAGAGCATCATTTTGAGGTTAGAATGCACAAAAGTATATTAAAAATAGTAAATTATACATACCAGAATTAAAAAAAAAAAAAAAAAGAAAACACTTTACTGCAGCAAATACTCGAAAAGCACAAATTTTTTTTTAAACACGGATTTTGTAACGTTTCGTACGGACTGGGTGTAGACTACCCGAGTTCAATTTTCAAAATTGTATAACTTGAGCACCAAGCGTAAACTGACGCTGCACCTTGGCGCTCACCTATAGTAGCTACCTCAAGGTACGGACCCCCACCATTTACTTCCTTTGAAATAGCGCTACTTTCAAAATTCGCTCGGGTTACGCTAACCCAGTACCCTGAGGGTTAAAAAAAAGTCTGTTTTTTAGGGACAATAATATTTGATCGATTTTCTTCAAAATAATGAAATTTTACTTTGCAAAACAAATATACTTTTTGGAACCAATCGTTATGACACTAATTTCTTCTTAAAGTACTCTTGACCTTTCGAATTATGTATTATAAAACCCTTGTATCTTTTTTTAGTCAGTACTACGTCAATTAAAAAAAAAAAAAGCAAATTTTTTCGCTTCTTCAGAAAAACAAATTTTTTTTTTTTTAAATAACAATTACATTTTTTAATTTGGAATAATCTAACTTACACAGTTTTGTAGATCTTTAAAAGATGTATCGATTAAAAAGAAGACGTCAAATTGATGCATTTGTCTTAAAGATACAAGCTGGAGAAGACAGGGTCCGACGACTCTCAGACCTTGGCGAGGTAACAAAGGATAGTGAAAACGTAAGGTAACTGAGGGTTAAGAAATTTGTTGAATTAATTAAATGTTAAATGTGTAAATTAGCAATTTTTTGGTAATTAATAATAGATGCATGTATAATAATAATAATAATAATAATAATAATAATAATAATAATAATAGATACGTTATTATGCACTTCGAGTGTTACTCTATTAATTATTATTGACTACGTATACTTACTGGTTTAATTTAATTATTTAATGTAACGCACAATTTTCGAAGAAACTTCCAATCCGTTTTCATATATAATTCGAAGAAATCTATTCTTATTGATTTAGTATTAACTTTAATAGATAACTTCTTTTTCATGAGATCTTTAACGCAATATAGTTTAACTTTTTTTAAATTAGCATTGGCGTTTTGTGCTAACGCGGCGTTTGGCTTTACGTGACGATGACTCGGCGTCGAAATCTTCACGAGGGTATATACGGTGCGCGCGGCAGACTATACCGCGATTTTATCGAAGCTTTGCACAAGTCTTCGCGCGCCTCCGACGAGGCAAGTGTGGCTGATTAGACACTCACGGGCAGTAATGCAACGCGACGGAAACTTAACGAGGAACAATATTGCATTTATCGGCGCAACGGGGAGAAACAGCGGTAACCCGGCGGCACGCTGCCGGTGATGGGGAATTTAACAACTGCTCGAATGTGCTCCACGCTAACCGGTTAAGATTCCAGAAGCCGTGTTCGCGCGCCGGTTGCGGCGTTGCGTCGGCGTCGACGTCGGCGACGCGTCGGTGGTAGTGCCTCCGCGAAGCGCCCGAGGAATCAATTAGTCGACTGGAGTCGGCTGACGCTCAGAGCACCAAACATTGACTTTATTTGCATACTATGGCGGAATTGCAAATTTATACTTATTGCGGAGTTATCAGTTAACCGTTCTTGACTGCGAGAGCAAGTCTCTGACCGATGGAAACTTGCAGGTGCATACGTAATATTCGAGCGGAAACGCGGATGTTCAGGGTTTGATTTGAATCTTTCGTGATTTGCGATTCCAGCTGCCTCCCGAATGTACAATAATTTTCGTAGATATATATACCTATATTTATTTATTTATTTTATAAATAATATATTTGATCGCATGTAAAGTTAGTATCGTATTCGCGATTTATTTCGAAGAAGGTTTTTTGAAGAGAAATTTTGAAGAAACTTTATTTAGCTATAAATTATTAATCTTGAGATATTATGATATTATTAAAGATTTATTATAGGAAGATTTTATTCTTGTGGCTATAATATGGTGGATCAATACGGAAGAACATCAATATCTTCGACGAGGAATGGAGGAAGGTGATGTTATTTGCCGGTTATAAACTTGCGGATGCGCTTATTGCAGTTTATATAACGTGAGAAATAACGTGGACGTCCGATTTCGCGGCTTTAGGATTATAGAACATGCCTGTATGGAATCCTGACACGCGACTGAATCTTCGCGAAACGTCCTTGTCGTTAAGCCACAGAAGCTTCAATCCGACGCGGCGACAAACAGCGAAAAGTTATGAGGACTCTTAGAGCCAAATCGAAAACTTTATTTACCTCAGATACTTTGAAAAGTTGGAATATTATATTTTTTGAGCTTTGGATAAAGTTTAGGATAAGAGTGAATTTTATCCTTTCACGCACTATTTAAAGTCACTATTTAACAGAAGTACAAAAGTATTTAAAAGAAATAAATACTTTTTTTTGTTACACAATAGAATACTTTCATAATTCATTTTGCGGACATTTTTTTTAGAGGAACTTTAAAAGAATTTTAATTAGTTATAAATTATTATTCCTTAAATATTAGTGTTAGGTATATTGTAAAAGTTTTGATTAATATATCTTGATTATATTTAATTTTGTAATATGAGCAAGAAGTGTATTTATTACACTTATTACATTTATTTTACACAGTGTACAACGGGGAGAATCAGAAGTTATAATAACGCGCGAATTTGCTTTTATTTTCGTTAATAATTATAATTATAATAAATGCAAATGGGGCATTTTAATTAATTAAGAATGTGTAAATTTTAGACAATAAATCAACAAAATTAATTAAACGAGACAGCTGGATATTTTAAATATCTTCTACGTGTGATTGTACGTAATTTCAGCAAAAGAAGGAAAAAAGAAACCTGATTGACTTTACATCATAATAACACCATTTCTCATAACTAATGTATATAATATATGTTGTGTCTTGAATTAGATTTTATCGAATTTGACCGATTATTTCCATTTGTGAAAATTCCAGCGGAAGCTAAAAGTTTTCTACTCAAACTTAATTATCTATAAAATCGATTCACGAAGATTACGAACATTACACTTAATGACGAGCAACTTATTAACTGTCGTTACTCGCTCGCAGTTACTTTCGTCGTGGAAACTTGGTTGCTTCATTATGCAAAATAATTACGAGATATTTTCTGTGTTCTGGAAAACGTTGAAAATGCATTTTGAGAAACGACCGCGCCCGCCGATGTCAAATTAGGAGATTAAATAACGTTCGCAATTAGTTCCGCTTAGAAATGGAGTTCTTCCCTTGGCGTTTCCTTCGTTCTTCGCCGGTGACTCTTCGTCGTGAACTAACGATCTCTTTAAGGTACATGTGTCTCGAAGCAACATTTCCGTGATTCTTTTCTTAGTTCAACTACTGTTTGATATGTATTCTTCCGTTTTAAAGAACGTGATAGCTTATATTATAATACGGTCGGGCGTACATGGAAGTATCCTTCACGGCATAAAGGAGGAATTTTTCAACAATTCCTTTAATTATGCTTTGCGAATGCTTTTTCGATAAAGAAACATCTCGAGAAACATTGCGATTCTAAAATTTTCATTTATTCTTCTACTCATTGTAGAATTGGAGAATATAAGAAAAACGTAAACGAACGTGGATAAAATGAAAGAAGTTAAATTAAAAATGAAAATAAAGTAGAAAATTATGATTTATATATACTTCTTTATTTATACTGATATTAACTTTTTCTTTTTATACTAACTATCGGAATATTTTCAACATACACTCGATCGATAATCCATCTGCCTGACAAAGTAAACGTTATAATGCAAACAGCGTGTCTCGTTTTTTGTCTTCTGTCCTACGAATTATAAAGCAAGAGTCTTAACGTAAAGGTATATATTCCCTTTTTGCATGCTGCTGCTAATTATGTGTCTGCTGTCAAAAGAGACTGTCTCGAAAGAGACTGTATTATTTTTTGTGATCTGAAATTATTATTCCAAATGAATACACAAATAAGCTTGTTATATATTGGGCATCAAAACCAACATGGGTAATCTCTCTTGTATACATTATCTTATTATTAGATATATTATTATTTTATAATATTATTTTTTCCTAGAATAGTATAATGAAAAATTTATCTGAGTTATAATTATACGATAGAAATTTGAAAATAAATCAGTCAATCTGAGATATTACGCACCAATAACCGCGTTGTGACTTTTAGCCGTAATCACTACAATTTGATAGTCTATTATCGGGAGTCCTTTAAGTATTAATTGTTTCTTTTGGGTTTAATTAATTTACTATGTGTTTTATTACACGAGAGCATTCTTTATTATAGAGCAGTCTTATACAATATGAATATAAGGACAAAGAAAGGATTTGAAGAATTCTCTTTAAGTTTTAACGTCCATTTTTCATTCAAGAGCGTCTCCTCTCGACAAAACGCAAACAAAGTATTCGTTAACGTTATGTTAAGTCTCTTATCACGGTATGTACATTCGGCGGGATGGAGCGACACGGTCAATAGGAATTTTTGTTGCTCCTCGATTCTGTAGATTGAAGGGATTCCGCTAGAACAAAGCTCTCGCTGTGACCATTTCCATCGTACAAAGCGCAGGGCAAACGCAGTTTATTCGTTTAGAGCGCTGGTCTCTATATTCACAATGAAACATTGTGCGATATGGTTTTTGAGGGAAAATGATTGTTTCTCTGACAAGTGTACAGAAAGTTATTTCAGAAGCTTATATTTCGACGGAACGATTTTTGGCACAATATCGGCATATTATCGTACGATAATCTGATTTTCATTCTTTTCTCGTCAAAAAATTAGGAAAAAGATAAATAATGTTAAATAATGTTAAAGAGTAAATAATTAAATTTTCAATTAAAAACGTCTTGCTAACAAATCTAAAACATTTTTTAATTTTATTTTTCAATTATTATGATAGAGCTATCTTATTTTACGAAAATATTTATATTAATAAAACTAAATTAATATTTAATTGACAATTTAGTCACAATTAAAGATACTAAAAAAGAATACAAGAAATAATTAACCTCTCTTAATTTTAACATAGTGTAATGTTAAAATTAACAGAGGTTAATTATTTATTTCTAAAACCATTTAATTACTTATTATCTTTTACAAACAGTTACACTTTCGTATGTTTTTGTGGTAGCTTTCTATTCGTATTCGCATAATACGAATGTCGTAATTTTTTGCTTTTGATCGTGAACTCTCTGATATCGTGGATTGTACGCCATACGTTACCACCCGTACGTTGCCGTTATCCATCCGTACATCCATGTTGTAAAACTCGCGCCAATGTTTTTTCTCCCCTCTGTCCGTTTCGAGTAATGAATTCCATCTGCCACGGAAATAACAAAAAAAAATCTCTTTTTTGTTCCAACAATTACGCGATCTCGAGAAACTGCGTGCCGATTTCGCGCCAAAATTTTTTTTTTCGATGGCGTGTATCTACGCGGAAATGTGTGCAAATTCTGTACAACACATTTGCTGTAAAATCTCCATACGACCCCTATACGGGAAGGAAGTCGGACACCCGGTGCCTTACATCGTCCCTGCGGAGACGATATGTATGGTAATCCGAAGTGCCGCCGAGAAACATCTAGGTCGTTGTGGAGCGGTCAAGGAGGCGATTTTTTGGAGGTAGAAAAGGAACTTCTCGGGGCTCGTGCCACTTGCCGAGCTACATCAGGAGCGAGGAAGACTATGAGCGAAAATGGTCGCGAACAAATAAACATCATTTTACGCTTTATACTATGGAGGAAGTTGGGGAAATTTGAACCACGTGGGCAAGTTGAACCATCACAATATCTAGATTGTTAAGTGTTAGACGGCAGTGGAATTATTAGCTGTTAGCCCTTTAATCTAACGTACAAAGTGGCAGCGTATGGCACAACGTGTCATAAAGTTAAAAATTAAAACTGAAGATTTGGTATGAATCGCTTACAGTGTAATTAAGTTAGTATATAAACTTTTATTTTACAGTCAATCTATTTCATAGCTTCTTATTGTTAGTCGCTTTTTGTTGCATGTAAAACTATGATATAGAACGACTTTAATGTAGTTTATTTAGTAAGTGTCATATATAATGTACAGTTTTATTGTGTACGATAAGAAGGTAAAATTAGCGATATCGGATAATTTTGAGATAGTTTGTATAATATAATAATTATTATAGACTATTTCATTACTAATATGCCCCAAAATACGCTAAAATTTTTTTTGCAAGATTAATAAAGTGCATCACCTTGCTCAACATGGTTTAAATTACCCTATACAAAAATCTACCTTCAAAAAATTTATTATAACATTAAACTTATTATAAATAAACGAAATTTGTTAGAAACACGTAACAAACATTTGGCATTGCAACTCAGCAAAAACAAAGTTTAGTTATATCTTTAATAGTTTTCAAGTTATCTTGAAGAAAGCTTAATGTGGTCCAAATTACCCCCACTTTCCTCTATACAATACATGCATGTTTCGTTATAGTTTTGCAAAATTCGTTGTTATCCCAACGGGAATATTGGAACAGTCGGCAATGCGACATTACGGCTTTTATTATTCAGATTGCTAGCAAAGCGTTCTCGCTCGGCGTACGGATTGTTCCTAATCGGCTTACTTTGGCTTAATAAAAATCTATAGCGACCTTAAAAGAAATAAATCGATTTCGTTTAAAAAGGTCTTCGCGGGTAGGAAAGCCGCTTTCCCGAAGATACCCATATTTTATCGAGGCGTTACACCACGAAGTAATTCCCTTGTACGAGCTGCCGCAATTAATACAGATTTATGGATGAAGAACGATTGTGGTTTTTAATTTTGTTGCTGCGCAGCATCGAGAGCAGGATTCCAGAGTCATCTTTTCTACCGTAATTTCTGTTTGCTCCGTTCGCTTGGTGCGCCAGATATATAAGCCTTTAAGTAAAACTCCTTTTTATTACCTTGCTAGAAATAGAATCAGTTAACATTACTAAAACCTCTCTCACATACCGCGTGCTACTATTACGCGGCCGCCGCGATCGCCGCACCGGAAAGTACATGCTTCATCGACCGAAATCTCTTTATTATCACTGTAATATTATCTTTGTTGCATACACACATACAGTACAGCATAATTTTCTTCCCACGTTTATCGCGGGTGAACTACTCATCGCGTATACCGAGGAGTTTGCGTTTGCCGCGAGTAAAAGACGACGTGTAACGGGAGTGATCTCGCCACATTCATTTTATTTATTTAACAAATGATCGATCATCATAAAGCTCTAACGAGCCTCATCGAGCTTGAGGTGCATAATTTCACCAAAGCATCTTCTCGTAAACTAATAACCATATCGCGTTGATATATTGTATCTGATACTCTAACTATTGTAACGGCCAATAAAAAAGAGACGAAGCTCATTTCCGCGCGATGTTTCGTTTATTATACTCGTTAAAAACAGCTGCTCGTTCGATCACCGGTGGTTCCGTAAAAAATTTTGTGCACGTAAAACCATCTGCATGTTTTAAATAAACGTGCACGTGGATTTTTGGACTGGTGACAAGGATTAATTTGACATTATAGCATACCTATATAATTTTCCAATAGACGAGTAACGAGGTTTTTCGTGATTTTTTTCTGTTTACAATTATAATCCTTATTTTTTAGTAAATGTATATACAGTGTCTGAAAACTTTCGATGTTGATTTTAACACATTTTTATGCAATTTGGAGAATAGGATTTAGTTTCTTCTTTTTAAATCCTATTGGACACGAACGATTAACGACAAAAAATTTATGACACGTACGGGCAGAGTTGCTGAACCGGCGAACGTGTTCTAATGACGTTATGTATGCATAATGCCCGTTACGTAAACGTATTGGAAAAACGGGAGTCTCGCTGTTGCAGAAATTGCGGCGGCAGGATTGCCGGTGTATGAGTAGCCATATGGGACATTTCATCTTGGGATATCCTGCAGGCGCAGCGATGAATAATGGTTTCTTGGGGATCGTTGGTGAAATTCGTTAATTTTCCGAAATATAAACTTTAATCATAGTACGCTTTTTCTGTTCTTTCACAGAGATCCGCATGCTATCGATTATCTTGTCTACGGTATTTTATTGCGCACAATAATAATGCGCGTTTTTAAAAAAAATACTTGTACACACAATAGCAGTTTTTATAGAAAATACTTGAGTACTAGAATTATACAAATTAATTTGGAGATGCCGCAAGGTTTTCTGATAAAATTGTAAATAAAAACAAATAAATTTCGGCTGAGTTTATAGCAGTTTCTAACAGAAGATATTTTATGTTTTTTAGTTCTGCAATTTATTTTATTATCAAATTATTCTCGGTGCTTTTGAAAATTAATTTTAACACGCACGCACATTTATGAGACCTATATATTTAAAATATTTAAATCTCTCTTTTTGATATTTTTAATGTAGGGAAATTAATAAATCGGAACCAAATTTTATTGCACTTCATTAATGAAAAAAATATGTATAAATAACTCATTATTTGCTGATTGCGCAGTTTTGCTTTTGAAACAGTTTATAAAATTATCAAATATAATATAATTTAATATATTTAATATAAAATTTAATTTAATATAAAATGCAATAAAAGTGACCAGATTTAAAATCTTGTTATACATAATTTATAAATTAATTTATAAACTATTCTCCGTGCGTTCCATCTGTTGATGAAGCGACATAAGTGAATTACCTGCACTGTCTCTCTCAAAATCAGTGAGAAAAGGTTTCTAGAAAGGCGGGGACAATGGCGGGCTTTGTTTGATCACGAAATTTCTCGCGTCCGACTGCACAGGAGCTTGCGGAAAAGTGAAGGTTTTCTGGAAGACGTGCACGACATAAAAGGTATTTGTTTGCCGCGAGCGAGTGGTATATTGTAGCTATAGATTTTTAGTGGCGGGTTCTCTCGAAAGGCGGCACGTGTTGCGAACGGCTCCTTTTTCCTCCTCAGCTTCCTCCGCACTCTCGCCAGTCGAGAAACGACATGATTTTTTATCACAAACTGCGGAAATGACTACATGCTGCCCGTGTTTCCCATTCGATTCCGCGAAAAAGAGAGTTTCACGAAGAAAATCGAGACGGGAACTACTTCGTTCGTTCACCGCGTTTTCGACCGCGAATACGATATATCTAGAGTGTAATATTTTTTATAATGCACAAGTTGACCTGTCGAAAGTAACATTGAATGCTATAAGGAAAGGTATTGCTTGTATTTTAAACAGAGGTGTGAAGAAACTTAAGATAATTATTATTTCAAAATTGTATAAAAGATTTAAAGTTAATGTATATATTCATACATTTCTTTTTTATATGAGCTATCATGTTAATGTATCACACGTGCTCCGGGTTATATTATAATACATTTTTTAAATCGGAAATGCCTGCGAGATCATTTAGATTGGTTTTAACTGCAATTTATTGCACAGGAATGAGATTGTCGGGATAGGCACCTTGTCCTTGAGTGTTTATTTATTTCTACATATTTGATGAAATAGCCACTTTATCTGTTTGGAGATTCTGATAGCATTGCAACATTTACGTGTAACAGTCGCGGTTTTCGTTACGCTAATGGAATATAATTTACTAGTGGGCGATTTCGAAGATAATGAATTTTATTTTTTGACATTTTGATAAAAAAAAGAATTTATTACTTTCCAAATAAATTGAAAATTAACAATAATTTGTCAAATTGTAATTTGACAAATTTTTCTTATCAGTTTGGTTGTGTCAATCACCTTGTTTGTCAGAAAAAAGAGACAGCTTTTTAATCATCATTTAATCACGAAGTGAAAAATTTATCAAATTTCTCTTTTTTTTTCAACGGCACTATAGCTCAAGATCAAGCCATGGCCTCCTGAAGTTCGACCTGTATAAAATCTGAGGCCTCCCTTCTGGTTTCTTAGAGATACACTCTCGGCGGGTTGCCATTAACCCTTCCGAGAGGTGGCGATCAAATAAAAACCGACGGATTTTCGGTCAGATTTGAACTCGGATCTTCAGCTCATTAGACCAGCATATCTTTCTGCGCCATGATCGCCACCGAGTGGCGAAAGGTGTTTGTAAAATGTTTGTTATTAAAAGTGCAAGCAATAAAGTTATTGTATACAAATACATTCAAAAAATGTTACTCTGACAAATTATATGTATGTACACTGCATATCAATATTATATTTTAATTTGTTTATTACACGCATGTTTTAGTTTCTTTCACTAAAAAATAAAATTTATAATGTTATTTAAATGAATGTGTTAACATTACAAGATAATCAACAACGAAATAATGTTAGAACAAAAAGATAATCTACCATCTATAAGGCAAGTTAGTACTTTTTCCCGAACAGAATTTATGTTATCGGAAAGCAAAATGTATAGCGTTGATAACGGTATCATTATTTACACATTTCGCTAGAAATTTCGCTAGGAATTCTCCACTACGGAAAAATCTACTACTACAGCACACATACTCGTCGGCGATAAATATTCTTTGCTGTCTCCGTCGAAGGCACTTTTTCACTTGTTCAACAACCTCGTCGGCCTCGGTGAATTTTTAAACGTGAATGGGATTTCTTAAGGCAGGCTTCCGCTTTTTGTACCCTACGGAAAAATTCCATCCGCGCGCTCGGAAAAATTCTCGGCGTTCCGCCGCGCTCGACAAAAATCCGACAAATAATTCACGATGCATACGCGCTCGGTAAATAAGTTTTCCCGCTTACTGCGTATGCATATATCGTCATTATATACCTATAATACACTTGCGCGTGCTGATTTCCAGCGATAGATATAAAATATGTGAGAATAATGTGTGCCATGAGAATAATGTGCGTGAGAAATATATATTGTGATGAATATCGTGTTTTATATGTATTAAAATATAGTTTACTCTTTTTCATTGGTTTATGATTGTCATTAGCGCTTTGAAAAGGATAATAATAAACGCACTTTTTGTTAATAAAAACTTTTTACATCATAATTTTTTACGCGTTTAACAATTTTTCTTGTTTTTATAAATTTTTAAATAGAGAAACAATTTTACAAAATTTATTTGCTGTTAAATTTGCTTTTGTTAAAGCTTCGAAAAATTTCAATCCCAAAATGAAATATTTTTGAAAGAGAGATTATATTTTCGAGTATAGTCTTTATTTTTTTCAATGTGCAGTATTATTATACACATTTAAATTTAGATATTTAAATATTTAAATTGCATAAAAGAAATTACAAAATTAAATTATAAATTATAAAATTAGTAATGTTAATTAGTTACATTATAATTTATGCAGCTAATTGTAAATTAATTATTTGCATAATTACTTAACATATTTTTAATTATTATTACTTAAATTAATTTAATTAATTAATACTCTATTTCAATATGTAATTTTATTTCTGATTATTTCTATTTTTTTGTATTCACGTGCAATTTCTCTGTTGTGCATAACAGAGATAATAATAAAATAAGAGTGCATAATGTATGTAGTTGCATCCATTTTTTATTTTCCACGTTTAAAGTGGTAGTTTTCATACAAGAATTTATCGACATCGTTTTATGACCTCAGGCATTTAAGTAATATCATCGTTAATGAGACATTTTATTCAGTTAAATCGCTGTCAGTACAAAAAAGTGTGACGTTTATATACATGATTTAACGCAGCGTCATTGAATTTTTGGCTTGCGCACCCACACGCGCGCATCGGATATATTAATCATAGTCTTAATAACACGAGCAATCTCACGAAATTTACGATCCCATCACCGACGCACAAGTGCATATTGCTGCCAGCAGGCAAGCGTGACGCACGTGTTATCATATAGCGCGGAGTAACATGAAGTAGTTACGTGTCTCCGGGCAAATTTTGTTCGGCATCCACTTCTCGAGTGCTCTTCGCCAAAAGATATCTATGCGATATTTATCGGCGCCGAAAAGAATTTAGTAAGAATCTTGAAAATTGTGCCTTTCGTTATCCCCGGCTGCGCGAGAGAAATGGGCAGGTGGCGTTTATGCGAATCGTGCGTAGATGTGTGTACGCGTGTGTATGTGTATCCGCGTCTGTGTGTGCGCGCATCAATTTCGTGAAAGCTTTTAAGGGCATCGTCTCCAGCGTGTCCCACCGTATTCCCCACGCGGCACTTTCGTGGATCGACGCGCACTTTTCGATATTCACGATAAAACGGGCTTGTCATCGTGGCTTCGATGCAAAAGAGCGCAATTACATGGATCACTTTGACGACGAAAAAAAAGAAGAGAAAAAAAAAGGAAGAAGGAAAACGCGGCCGGGACGGAATGACCGGGAAACGCAATGAGTGCACGGCTCGTGGACAGTGATTTTCCGCGAGGATAGCGTGACGATTAAATAAATTGCACCGCAGTTCATTAGCGATTTTTTTTTCTACCTTTTTCTCCGCTGAATTACGTACAAACGAATGCCGATTAATATAAGCTTGTCGATTCGCTGATGGTTTCTCGGTTGAGAAATATTTCTTGCATCACTTTGTTTACACGTGAATAAAAACTTATTTTGTTTCATAAAAAGAAGTTTTGTATCTTTATTATTAAATTATAATATATTGTCGGGTAGTAATAATTGTCGTGGTATTTCCGATGCTGTTATTATTAGAACTTTTTAATTACACAATATTACTGATAGGAATTATTACACGGCCGGCTTATTTTGTTGATATGTATTTTAAACGGTCTCTGTAAATAAAAATAGTGTAATTCAAATATTTCAAATTTTAAGTATCATATATGAGAAATTAAAACTTTGAGGATTTGTTTAAAAGTATAATACGCTGTGCAGTATCAAAATAGTCGCGAGTACACGAGTTTTGCGAGAACGAAAATCGTTAAAAAAAAACGATTTATATAACATTTCAATTATGTACATATCGAGAAATACGAAGCGTTTTATTTTTCTGTTCATCGGATTTAAGGATCGCGACCTTTTCGGCTTCTGTCGTTACATTTTTATTGTACGCTCTTATACTTGGCGCTGCCGACGACGTGGTTATCGAGGTGGCAGCCATTTGGCATGAATTCGTGTTATATGGGGAATTCGTGCTGTACACGAAATTGCGGAACAATTAAATAAACTGCACGGCGCGTTCTCCAGACTCTAGACGCTCGGGAGATTGCGAGCGCGGCGGAATATATATCCGCGTCTCGCGACGGCATTAAAAGCCGTGCGTGACGTATTCGACTTCCTTGTATTTCGAAGCACTGAATCATTCCCCTTTTCCCTTTCCGTCCTTCCGTCTTCCCTCGCTGTTTCGCGTGTCGACATCAGACTTGCCGCACGTATCCTCAGCAAGTGCAACTCACGTACCGTACGTGAGTATATAGGGCGTAACTAGATTAGTGGGTCAAAATGCTGGCAAACGTATTTTTCGGCCAATCCGTGCCGTCGATTTTCCTTTAACGAGAATTTAATCAATCGCCTTACTTCCCCGCAATCTTTCCAGCATTCGATTTATTCAACGTTACTTATATGTAGTGTTGATTTTAAATCTTACCAAATTGGCATGAGCGAACTTTAAATTAATAAATTAATAAATGAAAAAAGAAATAAAAGTAATCAATAAATATATAATAAAAATAATCAAATAAATATAATAAAAATAAATTTAAACTTTTCTTTTCTAAAAGAAATTTTTGCTAGATAATTTTTTGTTAGAATTATTTTTTCGTAACAAGTTTTAGAGAAGATTTGTTTATGAAAAGAGATATATGCGAAAAGAGCTTGGGTTGACAATGCTGTCGGGTTTCTCGTAAAAATGAACGATATCGCACTATATACGCACGGCGAGAATCGTCGTCGACTTCCTGGCGATTTGTATGCCGTGTTGGCATCGCCGCGAAAACAGGTTCGATTTTGCACTACACGCCTCCAACTAATCCATACACCGTCAACATGCTCATCCGACAGCCTCTATCGTGCAAATTGTGGAGGATGAAGTATAAACCGCTTTAGGCGAGCTTCCAGGCAAAACCACTTGCCGAGAACGGCTCTAGCACTCTACGCTCATTCGCATCGAAACGGCCGCGAAAGCCGTTTGCATAACGGAATTATCTCCCATTAAATGATGCTTTTTGTTATATGTATATATATATATATATATATATATATATATATATACACACATGTATATGTATATGGATTATCTGATAAATCCTTCTTTTCTTCGAATTTTATTAGAAATTATTTACTCATCGCACACACGATTAATCCTATGCTGCAAAGTCATAATAATACTGTTGTTATACGTACATCCGGCGAGAAACAAGAAATAAAAACAAATTTTTAATTTTCCGATGGTAATGACGAATTTTATGTAGTAAAAATGGATTGCTTGACGAAAGAACGAAACCGTGAAGTGTTATTACTGCAGAACTAATTATCGCATTTCTCATTTCCTCATTTTCCATTATAATAAATATTGAGAGACTATCTGCCCTCGATAGATTGATTTTTTATTTAAAATTATTTCTTCTGATTCGAAATATCTATAAATTTGATGTATCCAAATTCAGAATCAAGCTAGATCCGAAATATTTCTATTAACTGAATATAAATACAAATTTTTCTAATGTCGAGTTAAATTTTTTATAATATGAATAACTCAACTAATTCATTATTATCTATAATTACCTAAATATTATTTTTATAAAATACTATGAAAAAGTTTAAAGTTTAGCTGATACATAATCATTATTTTGGAAGTTGCCTTTGATTAACTCAGGATTAGAGAAAGATCGTCTAAATTTTCCGGATCCGAATTGCAAATTGCACGCGGGAACGCAGATGCGTTTTTTTTTTTGCATTGCGTGAATTATTATTCCGGTATGCGCTCTGTCGCAGTCTCCCGGTAATTGGCGGTAATTCCATCGTCCGGCATACGCTGACGCGTCCTACATCCGCGCGCGCGCATCATACATGTATTGCCGCCTATGCAGATGCATCTCTCCATCTAATAGTCCACCATGCTGCATGAAATTGTCGCTTTGCCTGCAGGAATTTTGATTCGCCGTGAATCGTCGCCGTTTGCCCGTGTTTCGAGCGAAACCGTTTATATGTGGATTAGAAAGTTATAATAAAACATTTCGTTTTCTTCTCGCCATGGTTCTTAACACGTCTTGATCGTCAATAGACGAAACATATGTATAATTAAGTCCTATGGGCGAACGTGTCATCCGATAGTAGAGGAAGTTGGGGTAATTTGGACCATCCCTAAGTTTTTTTCAAGATATCCTCAGTCCTGCTATTACTCGTGTCTGAGCGTGGTGACTTTTCTTCATATACATGTGCTGCGCACGTTGATTATACATGTTGTGCATTTTTCAAGATAACTTGAAAATTATTAAAGATAACTGAACTTTGTTTTCGCTAAGTTGTAATGCCAAATGTTTGTTACAACGTGTTCCTAACAAATTCCATTTATTTATATATAGTGAGTTTAATGGTATAACAAATTTTTTGAAGGTAGATTTTTGTACAGTAATTTGAACCATGTTGGGCAAGGTGAAACACTTTATTAATATTGCAAAAAAATAACTTTTCGTATTTTAAGGCATATTAATAATAAAATAGTTTATAACAATTATTATATAGTATTATATTTTTATTTTGTTTTAATTTATTACAAACTCTATTTTTTGTGCTCTTTGTAACAATGTCATACAAATTATATGTAACATATATGTAAAATTCCAATCTTACGCATTGCGTAATTTTGTTCAGCCGCCTATCACCAGCAGCAAAGGTACCGTTTTTTTGAACACCAGCGCCACTAACTTTTGCCCAAAAATTGGTTCACTTTCATAGTACGGAGATCAATCTCCTTATATCTTACTCCCTGAATCTAGATATCGTGATGGTTCAACTTGTCCACGTGTTTCAAATTACCCCAACTTCCTTTACTAATCGTAAACTTAATGGAGCGTTATTGAATTGATAAGAGAGTCCGCGCAGAAATATACCTACAATGAGAGATTAATCGATCAGTCGGGTAATCAGAGATTATGGAGGACGTAAATCGTGTATGTGTAATGTGTATGTAATCTTGTGTGTCAATTGAGATTATTCGCGCTGCTGTTTTTATACGCAGAATCGTTGGATTGTAAATAGGGAACGCGACGCAATATTCGTTGATTCGAAAAGAGTACATCGTATTTACAAGCGATGTTATTTTGCAGTATCATATTGTCTGTCAGATCAAGTGGCGCAAATTAAAGCATGGCACGAGTACCTCGTAAATGAACAGTTGAACAGGGATAATTAATTGGGGTCAATTAGAGTAACTGCGTTACAGAGACATATAATATCGAGATATATTTCTATATTATGATAGAAAAAATTACTGACAAATTATAAAGCTGTAAAAATGACAACTGTTTAAGAGATTTTCAAAATTCTTTGTTTTGTCAGTGAAAAATTAACACAGGTTATATTATTGACCAAACTGACATTTATTTTTATTCCGCTCGCTCTAGACTACGACTTTTTTAAACCTTGACAATGTTAGTTAAACGGCAAGAACTTTGTGAGCAACTAATGCAATTGCGATAAATATAGAAATCTCTTGATAAGGACACAAAACCAGTGTCGAAACGTCGAGTTAACGGAATAAAAATAAATGTCAGTTTGGTCAATAATATAACCTGTGTTTAAGAGATCTTAAAATGAAAATTATTACTTGAAAATATCTGTTATACATACAATATTTTCTATTATATATATTTTATACACACTTGTTTTTCTAATATATACGCGTATTTGTACAAATTATATAAATTACGAAACTAACATTACATTTAATACTTTATATTTTATTATTTGACAAAAATATTTCATTATTTTAAAATACGTGGAAGTCTCGTGAAAGATTAAAAGTTGTACCAAAGCTGATTTATATGACGATTTATGTAGCGATTAATCTGTCGGCGACATGAGCAAAACGACGACGCAACGGTTCGCCGCATTGGCTTCTGTGTTGCCAGGAGAGATGAATACCGCATGTCAAACGATATTCTCTTTGTCTTTCACGGACAAGCGATTATTCGAGGTGAACAGAGGCGTGATTTTTCGGGGCAACGGATTGGCTCGAAAAATATATTGTTTCAATAACGTTGTTACGGTTGCAGTAACTGTTGCATCGCACGACAGCATTGGTGACAACACAAATTATGGTTTTTCGTGTTTGCCCCTTGTAATTGAACATTCTGTTAGGAAACTACTTCATTTTTTCAATCAAACAGTGAAATCTGGTAGCCTTTGAAATATTTCAGTACGTTGAACGACATTGTGTCGTGGAAACAGAATATTCAAAAATTGCAACGATAATTAATCCTTTGCAAATGTTTCTGACTCGAACTATATTGCTGATTCACTTTATGGGAAAGCCATTGATTACAAAAAGCTATAATGTTATTTGTTTTAATTTGTTAAATATTTTTGTATTACGTTTCCTTTCATGCAGATTATTAATAGTTTATAAATAATTCGTTAAAATTGATATAGAATTAGATAGGTATACATAACAAAGATTATTTATGAATCGTAAATTTTGATTAATGACTATAAAAACTATTACTTTTTGTGAAATTAACTTTAAGATTATTTTTTTTCTAAAATGAGAAATATTTTTAACCACAGTAACGTTTTAATTATAAAGAGTTTAAATTTTATTATTCAACAAAAATAATAAACTTCAAATTACCGGCTGCCTCTTTTTATATACTTTTTATTATTCTCTTTTAGTTTTATTATTACACGTTCCGCTTAATGAATATAGCTTAGTTATAGTTTCTAGTTTTTTTCTTTGTTATTTTTAACATAATGTTTAATAAAAAAATTATCTCTTTATTATATGTATATACAAAAAAAGGCACAGAAATATTTCTTTAAGATAAGAAGTTACCGTTAATCAAATTATTTTTGTTGCATAAGGAAACTGCGATCTAACAATAAGTGACAAGTATTTTCGCGGATGCAAGGTTTCAATAAACTATTAATAAATTACAGGAACACAGTTATGTGTATATGACAATAATATTGAATTTTATTTGCTTTGATATCATTTGAACCATCGAAACGTAATCCAAGTATTCAAAAACTTCTTTAACGATGAACGACTGGAAATATTTTGCGTGCGGCTGGAATAAAATTGAGACGTCAAAATCCGCGCCGATGTCTAGGTCCTTTATTAGCTGGCGTTTGAGTGAAACTCAAGTTGGCCCTTGAAACACAGGTCGAAGAGTGCTGAGTTGGCGCGGCGCTGAAGAACAGAGAGGCTTAGTGGACCCTCGAAAGTCGCGTTGCTGTCCGGCTTGCCGAAGGCTTCGACTGCTACTTGAGTTTCTTCGGAACGACCGAATTAGCGATATCTCCGGGGAATCCGTAGAAATAAGCTGCACTCTCAAAAAAGATTTCTAGATACAATATTATTAGGATCGAAATAGGGCCAATCATATTTAGTATTGAAAGAAGAATATTTTAATCTTAAATAAAGGAATTCTTAAATTAGACTTTTAGAAAAAAGAATATTTTAATCTTAAATAGAGGAATTCTTAAATCTAGAATAAAATAATCTTGATGCTATCCCTCTAATTTTCTCAGAATTATTCTAGATTTAAGAATTCCTCTATTTAAGATTAAAATATTCTTCTTTCAATTCTAAATATGATTGGCCCTATTTCGATCCTAATAATATTGTATCTAGAAATCTTTTCTGAGAGTGTGCACCTCTGCGGGATGTACTTTTATTTAAGGTTTTAGCACACACTTTATTCACTCAATCGTTGAAAAGTACTTCTGTAAGAGAAATGACTGTATTTCTTGTTTCTTTATGTTTGTTTGGCAATTTATCAAATTTATTGAACTGCATTATGCAATTGATATTTTGTTGGTAAAATGTTGACTGATTGTGAATTATAAACTTTTATCCAAAAGTTACTGCTGCAGTTTTTTCGCATATACGCTATTTTTTCGTCATTAAAATTAATTGAGCATTTGTCATGTAAAAATAAATTAAAATAACGAGACTCTTCATCTGCAATGGTCTTTATGTATAACTGTATATTGAAGAAATATAAAGCGCGAATACATTTTGCAGTAGAAGTTCCTGACGTAGATAATGGCAATGATGTACATCTTGAAACTGGAAGGTGGCAAGGCTGATAACGCGTTGATCATTTTCCGATTTCCGCCCGTTATGCACAGTTCCATTGGTCCGTGTTATATATGACTCCTCGCCGTCTTGCTGATGCACTTCATTACTCTAAGTGTTCTCTCTCAAAGTTATTATCGAGATAGTTGAGTGAAATATTTCAAATTGCAACGGTTACGTTTGTAATTATTTAATCGGAAGAAGTCAGCAATTATTATTGTGGTTTTGTCGATTATTATAGATAATTTAAAAGAAATAACTATATAACAAAATTTTACTAATTATATTTATCGCTAATTTAATAAATGTTCTAATTTAATTATTATTTTGATGATAATTTAATAATTTAATAAAAAAAGATTTATATCAATTAAAATCTAATTTAAATTAAAAAATAGCTAAAAAAAATTATCCAATTTATAAGCAGTGTCTTTTTGAGTCATTACACTTCGCTCTTCTCCATGATAAAAATTTTCCTCCCTTCCTGTTGCTTATTTCCACCCTAGACGTCAGTTGTCTCACTAACGGCGAGACACGCCGTGATTTGTGTAGTAGCGATCGTAATATATAACCACTGCAAACAAGGTCCGGCGATGTCTTGCCTGATAAATTATTCGCTTCCAACTTAACTTTTGCCGTGAGCTTAGTTTGCACGAAATCGACCATTAGTCAGTGTCTCCCCGGCACGCTATTCTCGCGCATCGGGTAGGCGCGTAAAACGAGACAAACTAAAATCGACCATTTATTATGCAGCAGCTGGACCGAGCTTTACAGCGAATGGGAAGCTCGGCCGGTCTTTTTTTCCATTGCAAATGGCTGCGGATTGGGTTTCATTATAGCGCGACGGCGAAGCCGCACAGTCCTTATTATACTCGCTCGCACAATCCCTTCGTTGCCAACTAAATAAAAACATCTTGATCAAAGTGACAATAATGAAAGTAAATTTAAACAGACGCTGCTGTCACATCGCATAAAGAACGTTTTAATAAAATTATATTAATATTTTTACAGTTTATTTTGCAAATGGTTTGCTTATGATTAAAGCTAAAGCGTTATTAGTGTGAATCGTTGCATAAATACGAGTGTTAATTATCGCGTATATTCCGTGTATTTTAAAGCAACGTATGTTCCGTAGGTAATATATATTATCTGTACGTTTCACCTCCACTCTCGTTAATAAAGCTTTGTTGGAGTGTGATGTTATAAATCTGCATATTTTTATAAATATTTATTACGCAACACAGCGCACTTTACAGTAACACGGTGCAATTTGAATTTGTGTTATTTACTTCGTGTTCGGTATCTGTTTATAGCTCGCGCGATCCGAGGGACATTCCTTGCATTATTCAAAATGTAGTATACTACATTTGACTATAGTCAAATAATTAAGTTTAACACAACATTCACGGAAAAAAACGACAATTTGCAGCTACGGTCCGACTTAGATTCGGTTATATTTCTTTCACAATAGGAATCAAATTCTGTTAAAGTAAACTACTTACATAAAATTAATGAGATTATTGAATAATGAGATTTTGCTATCTCATTGTGTTTCAAATGCACGCCGAAGTAATTGTGATTTTTTATTCTTTGATTAATCGATTATAGCTCGAAAGCATTTATGTCTCGACATTTTCGTTAAGAAAAAATTATTTTATTTTTTAATAAGAAAATGTCGCTACCAAACGCACTTATTATAAATTTGTTTACGTATTAGCAAAATATAAATTACGTCCTTATCATGTTTATGAAAAGAGTCGAAATGATTAAAAAAAAGTATCTTGCTCGGCGGGTGTCGCGTCCCGTGAGCATCAGGGAAATTTGTTACGTTCCTTTAATCAGAGTTTTAGCGACGGTGTGCTTTTTAACACAACCTGAGATGGCTGGCGCGCCAACCCAGATTCATAGCGTCGAACTCTCGCTGTGTAGCATAGTGCAACTTTGGGCCGAGCACACTTTGAACCATTATCCTCGGCGAACAATCTACAAGCGAATAAGTTTGCGAAGAGCTTTTGCGCGTCACGGCCGGGTGCAAAGCCAAAGAGCAGAAACCTGGGCGTTCGAGTGAAACTTTCGGCAATTAATGCCGGCGATCCCTTCTCAGGAGAGCAGATTTCAATAAGACCGGTCGAACATGTAATACGTGGGTCGACTGATCGGAATTCGCCAGGTAATCGAAAGAAGGTTTGTAACCGGAAGTTGTAATCCAAAGTTTTTAAAAGTAACGTGTTTAAATCTATTATTTTTATGTTACGAAATAAATAACGTTTTGAATGAGGAATATTCTTGCATTTTGTATATGGGACTTTTTTGCATTCATATTTCCAACAATTTAGATAAATCTATTTTTACTTGGACTTTTAAATCAGACATTTATGTCCATTTCTACTAATGCAGATTAACTTTAATCTCGGTTTAACTTACTTTTAATCCTTTTTTAATTTTAAGAATGAAAAGAGGATAAAAAGTAAGTTAACTCGAAATTAAAGTTAATTTGCATTAATAGAAAATAGAGACATTAGAGAGTGAAATCTGACCTTTTGACTACTATCCCAACTTTAGAAGAAGGAAAAAGAAACTCGTTTACAGAAAAATAAAAAGATACTCTCCATATTTGATTGTCAACAACGGCAATAAAATCATGCGTTTACGGAAAATAAAAATACTCTCTTTATTTGTTTTTTAATAACAGAAATTAAAAATATTATTTTCTTAACGCGAGCGTGAAATGGGCCGCTTTTCGCGCTTGTTTTGAGTGAGCAAAACGATCCATTTCGCAATGATGACGTAAGCGTTGAAACATGGAGCCATTTCTCAACTAGTGGAGAAATGAAATTGTAAAACAAGCGCGAAAAGCGGCCTGTTTCACGCTCTTGTTAGGAAAAATAGTATGAACAACTTGTGGGAAGAGTGGTCGAGCCAAATGAGTGTGATGGTCGCACGAGCGAAACGAGTGCGACCAACTTCACACTCGTTCAGAATCGACCACTTTTTTCACTAGTTGTACAATACACTATTATCTGCTTAGAGCATAAACGTGAAAATTCTATATTAGATGGCCAACTTTCAAATTGCTCTTAATTGTACATTATTGTATGCGTGTGATGTGCGTGTGTGTGTGTGTGTGTACATATTATTTTGCATAAAAGCTGATATAGCAACGTGGCGATAGGCTGCTTTTCCAGTGTAGAAGAGATCAAAGACTGCTGACAGGCACTCATTATCCGTACATATTCACAATAGCTATATACGAACGTATGTATATCATAACTAATTATAATGGGGCCGCTCGATAAAAAGTACACATCAGCGCAAACCCTGTCCTTGCGAGGATTAGTATTCAGCGAAGAAAAAGAGAGATTCTTTTGTCATGTAAATTGTAAAATCGCTCGTGAAGCTACATACAATTAGCGTATTATTATGTTAATGATGATAAAGAAAATTGAAAAAAAAAGTATTTATTAAATATATAAAATAATTGTGCTTTATAGTTTTATTTGAAATAATAATGATTAATTTTTACATTACTTACTTCTAGTTACACAACTTACATATAGGATATATATTATATTAAGAAAATTATATTTTTCTTAAATTAGGAATTCTTTGATAAATCGAAGATCCACTTTCTATTACAGAAAATTCAATTATGAAATCGCAAAAATCATTAGTTTTAAATAAATATTTTAATAGCCTCATATTTGATTGAAACTTTATTAAAATAAAGTTTACGTGTAATTAATAGCAGAATGTTAATTTGTTTGCACTCAAACAAAAGCTTTTATTTTTTAATATATGTATATATATAACTCAGTGACATTAAAGCTTTTATTAGGTTTTTGCTATTAAAACATCAGGAATTAAGAAAAGCGTAATTTTTTTTGTTACATTCTGCACATTTACAAGAATAAGCGTTAGATTTTTCTCTCTCTCTCTCTCTTTCTTTTTATGGCTCTCTCTCGGTTTTTATGGCATTATCTTTGGAATCTTCCAAGTCCTATGGTGCACTCTTTTATATTGAGAAGAGAAAAATCTTCCTTTTTCTCGAATGAAATATATCACGACTGGATAGATGTCGACGTTGCCCATCGATAGCGGGACGTTTTGAAATTTCTCAAGTGGAAATTTCTGCGTATCGCGAAATATTCTCTATATATGTATGAAAAGTTCCGTTTGCATGTATTGAAAATAAGATAGGGGAGAGGCGAGGAGAAAACTTTGTAAAGTGAATTACACGGTACAAATATGCACGATAAATTGACATAATTAGTCGTTCATCCGTTTATTCTCTCAACAACTTCGCTTAATTTGCTTAATTACTTCGCCGTTTTTTTTTGTCGAAATCGAAATATTACTTGATTCCTTTTTGTTGAATGCAAATGACGGCGATTTTACCAGTATTCAATGCACGCGATAATTATCGTTAATTTTTAAATGGCAGTTCTGAATGGCAATTCTTTGCATCTCGACCGAAAACGTCGAATTGATGATAAATCTTTTACGATAATGCATTTTAAGATACACAAACGATGTGAATTGTTTGTTAGATGGATTGGAAAAAGAACGTTCATATGTTTACTTAAAAAAAATGAGCCTCTATAAAATTAAAATAAATAAAAGTTTCTTGTCCTTGTTTTTAATAGACACCGTATTTTTAATTTCTAATTAATATCGCATTTATTATCGCTGTACTTAAATTAGCTTTTTAGTGACATTTTTTTAATTTATTAAGTTTAATTTATTTTATATTCTTATAGAGAATTTTTGCTAGAATAAACATGAGTTTATTTATCCATCCGCTTTTAGCATTGTCTCCGTGAAAGCCGGGCATGCGAAACGAGTTTAATATTAATTTTAGATTGTAGATTAAGGTAAAGTGTACTTACGGTGAAATACAAATTTATTCGCCATTCGGCGCGCTCTTTCCTCGGTCGTTTCCGAAACGGCTGATAGATAGCAAGAATTTCCGAGCCGCCCGCGCCCGTGGGATGGGCAGCACGTGTGTGTCTCCTCCCGGTGGAAAAAGGTACTGGAAAAGAAACACATGAGCACTGGAAGTCAAGCTTACGACCCAAAGTGCCCTTAAAATTCAAATTTCACCGGCGAGTCCTCGGCCGAGATGGAAGTTATACTGCTTCTCATCGTGGATCGGCACGTCTGAATAAGTGACGAACAAATTTCGTTACGAAGGAACTCTCATTGGAATTTAAATAAACGCTTCGAAATAGAACAGCGAAATTGTTTTTCTTTTTGCCGCGAGATGCTTATCCAAGATTGAACGATTTCAATCTTGGCGTCCGTCGTACGCGAAAGTCAGGTCGAATATTTTTATACGCATGCGATACGCGATTCATAATGTTGAGAAGACAACGCGAAATTGCAAATGAAAAGGTCCGAATTAACATGAGTATTTCATAGAAACCGCCGAACAACGATTTACGAGCATTGGTAGAACGTGAATTTCTCTTTACTAATATATTATCGCGTGGAATTATAGAATCGGTGAATCGCGGAAATTTATTGCGGCGAAGGCGCGGTTTGTTCATTGTCTAGCTCGCCGTGATCAAGAAATCGGCGCGCTTTGTACAGGTCCCGGCTCTGTGTGACGTGCATGGTTTTCGCATGCCAATATAATTACTCATGGATTATCGCGTATCGGAGTTAAGAGAGATGAAAAACGGAGAGATTCTCGTTTTGTTCTTGTTCGCATATTATTCCCTTTTTTTTTCGTGTTCGCGCGGCAACGGGATTAAAGCCGACGGCTCAAGATGGAGGATTCCCGCGAGACTTGTACACTCGCCACGTATTTTTTTTCCCCCGGTGTTCGGTACAATGTGAGCTTATCGTCGTTAGTTCAGCTACGTCGGTGTTGTGCAAATGTTCGCGGATATTATTTGCGTTATCGTATGCTTGACTCTTTACATTCTATCTGTATCGGGTTTGTTGCGCTTTTTTTCACGGATTTTTTAAATGAATGAATTATTCCATGACAAATCATGTTGTAGTATCTATAACTTCGATTTATCAACGACAGTAAATATTTTTTTTTCTCGAATTAATATGCAAATTCGCGAAGTTGACGAAAAATGTGTTATCTTATGAGAAAATTTTTTTTGTACCCGAATTTCGTGTAATGTCGGATAATTGAGAAGTGAATTCTTTGTCGCGTACAAATTGTTTAATTAAATTTTAGATGAGACAACTTAATCATTAGAGCGGTTTGCAATAGAGAAAAAGTAATTTCTTTTCCAGATTTTAATTTATTATAACGCGAAGTAAAAAATTGTCCCGCAAGTATTAAATATTCTTTTTGAATTGGACTGAGATTTTATCCGAGGTTATTTTACATTGAATATTTTCTCTCTGCATAGTTACAGCATCTAAGATGCAAGTGTTCGTTTGATGTGGTCGTTTGATATTGACCGGGGGAATAAAACTAAATTTTTCACAGTCACCTGCCTTCTCAACGCTGCAGCGTTAAAGGCATGCATTCGGCATGCCACGCACGTGTGAAAAGCACTTTCTAAATATTTAATGTGACTCTTATAAAACTGCGAAACACAGCAAATTTATGCGTAATGCGCGATGAAAAATTTCTCAGTCAACTTTGATACAAAAGATCAAATTTTACCACCAATATTTTTTAAAATGTTATATCCTGCTACACACTGCAAATTCAAATATGTTATTTTTATACGTATAAATGTCTAAAAATAACACATTACACCGAAGCTTTTTTTACATATTTCTTTGTGTGTTAAATTACGTCATTTAACACGGTTAATTGTATTAAATTAAAAGTTAATACGTTCAATCGTGTTAAATGACGTGATTTAAAACGGCAAGAAATGTACAAGAGCAGGTTCAGTTAAAATAACAAACTTGGATTTACAGTGTATTTGTATCGTTATTGAATTGATCAGCGAGAATGACAGCATCAAGGAAGAGAGTTTAATGATAAAATTTTATTCTAAATTATCATAATTTATATGTACTTAACAACATTCAACAATAAGACAATATAACAGAATTAGACAAAGGTAACACGAATCTTTCGGGCAATTTATGCAGTGTCACATAAATCAAATAAATTTAAATGAAGCTAATAAATATGTTTGCAAGATCCGTGTCATTCATTGTTGTCCCTTGAGAATTTGTGGAGGTACATATAGGTCTACATTCTATTAATATATATAGTGGCGGACCGCGTGACATGTGAGAAACAGTGGATAAAGACAGATTTCGCAGACACTCCACTCCCGAGGACGAATTCATGAGCGAAGGATAATCTCATGGGGGTAGCTCACAGCTTGACATATCTCTGTGCCAAAACGGATGAATCGCAGTACCTAATGTTTAATTATAGGAAATCTCTTCAGTCTTTTAAATATACATCGAATTTTCATATAATTTACAAAATCCAATTATTTATGCGCATATATACATTATACGTATCTAAGTATATCGATATTTAATTTTTAACATATTTACCGCCAAGCGTATTTTATTTGTGACTTTTTGTTCGTACTAATTGAATTATTTTATACTAAAAGAGACAATAACAAATTTAATTCATAGCAGTAAATATATAATATTGAATTGCAAAAATATAATACGTGATGTATTTATTTGACTGTCGTCCCATGAGTCATGACCAACAGTCATCGATGATTAACAAGGAAAGCTCATTGTCAGTGTCGGTCACCGGTGATCGTCATGGCGGTGAATATATTAAGTATATATACATATATGTATATGTAAATGAAATAATAAAAAGATAAATGCTCGTTAAATGTAAAAAACAAATACAATTAAGAGAAGGTCAAATACGAGCAAATAAGGATGTTCTCTCTCAGACTATGTACTTTCTAAAATATCTTTGATTTTATTCTGTTAATTTATTGCGCTGAGGAAGACTTATTGTTAGTAAAATCGAAACGTCCGCAATGTTTTTGTTTATCTTTGAACAATAAAGTATAGAATATTTTAACTTGGTAATATATCCTTATCTTGGCCTTTTGACTCTTTCACATATACATGTGTGTATGTGTGTGTATATGTATTAAATTCTTCAAAATTTTCAATATGATTAAATGGATTATAAATTACAACGAGTCGATACATCATCTTTGTGGTTAATATACTTAAATGTACTTACATATACGTAATTTCTAAACAAAAAACGAAATAACAATTATTATAAGAACAGATTAGGACTTTGCGTAAATTCACAACACAACTCAATCGTTCGGTGAATTTCTTTGAGCTACTTTTGCAACTGGTCGCGAAATTCTTACATCGAGTTCGCTTTCGTGGCCGCCTTCGTTCACTTCTTGTAAGTATATTCTTTTGAGTACCGATGTATGTATATAATACCCACCGTCATCAAAGACATTTCTATCGATTGCGCGTCTACCAATTGCGTTTCTCCCAAAAGAAAATGTCAGGCAATTCCCTGATAAATGTTAACATTCTCGTGAAGCCTCCCTTCCTTATACTCATGATTCGATAAGACCCTATATATAATAACTTAAAAGGTTCCTCTGAAGAAGTTCAATTTCCAAAACCTAGTTTCAATTTCTTTGATATGCGAAGTGGCATAATGAATTCAATTTCTTAATCGCCTTTTTACGTTTTCTTTAATCTGTGTGTGCGTGCATATGGAAATTTTACTTTACCATCGCTTTGACATTTTATATTCAGTGTACAGTGTACACTGTACGTGACATAGAAGCTTATTTATTCTTTATACTTATTTATACTATATAAGAAAATGATGTGTATATATATATATATATTTTTTTTTTATGAAACTTAAAATATATAATACATGTATCAAAAGCTTAACATCATAACGTTTATTTATTTCATAATGATTGATGAAATGTAGGCGATTGCAAAATTATGGTCGGAGAACGTTACGTAGGACAATATGATTCATCTGGAAAACAGACAATCGGGTAAAGGAATAAAGGAAAGATAGATCAACGATATGAAAGGAGGAAACGTTTATTGTCTGCTCTGAGAGCACATCTCGCCGCGATATTACCAGCGCGCGCGGTGCGAGTGATCGAGAAATAAATTCGCCTAAAGATTAAAGATCCGCAAGGATTAATGTAAAAATTGCCTTCGATCGACGATCTCGTCGGACAACAAGAGTGAAGCGGGCATATACGTACGTAGTACATAAAAAAAATACCTTTAAGCATTTTAGACTTTAATTACTTCAGTCTTTCCCAACCACTCTATTGGTAACTACGGCCTAATAGAGTGGTAAACGAATCAATTCGATCCAACGCCACAATTTACATTAATTCGGTCTCACCCAAGTAATTGGACAATTAGTCATATTGGAGTCAGAAATATATTGTCAATTATTCGTCAATCTACACGCAGATTCGGTCGTTTCCTTCGCTGCATGCCACTTATGCGTCCATGAAACCCGTATAGATGTGAGATCCTTTGTCGCCAGACCATCTTTTAGTGGCAAATAAGCGGTCAATGAAACAAAGAACTAGGGTGAATTCCTTCCATCGTCTCACACAAGCGTGTGTTCGTCGCGAAGGATAACAGGCAACTGATAAATTCTTTAAATCAATGTCTCTCCGGTGCGTATACAAGAAATGCAACTTTCGATATAAAAGCCACAGGATAATTTAGATATTTTAAGTAGAGATGCGGTTTCCTCGATTATCGCGTTGCACCTCGTAACGCGGGCAACATGCACAAAACTTTCCAAGTTTACGCGTATTGTTGCTTACAAGTCACCCTTTCGGTGCACCTGCGAGTCGTTTATCACCCGGTCTAATAAATACAATATTCACGCCTTAGAAATGCCGTTTTGCTCATAATACTTTATAGCCGTCTGTTTGTTTCGAAAATTGCACCGATCCATCGCGTGAAATAACGGAACAGCCGCTATAAAGGGTTAATCGCATATTTTCCCTTGTCTCCACTCTCGTGTTCGCTATACCTCTTTTTCTCTCCTCCACGCTTCCTCTTTCCCCTTACTCCTTTTTATTTTGCGTGGCCATTTAAAAATCTCTTTGTTCCCTCCCGCGTTTTGAAGCGCTCATCTCTTCCCTTTTCTCTCTTCAAATAAATCTCCAAAAGTACATTGCTTGTGTACTTAACCGAAATATCACGTTTCCAATTATATTAATATAAAAGAAGGTAATGTTTGAATATTCTTTGCCATTTTTCTGTTATCTTTCTTTTAAGTATCTTTTTTTGCTAATTATATATATTAACCCGTTGTGGTCACACCTCCTAAAAATAACGTAGTGGTCACACGGGGTCCAATGGACCCCACAACAGTTTCCATTTGCGTTCTTTTTGATGTATCGACTCAAACCTTGAACTGGAATTAATTTATGACTTCTTCTTGATAATCCAATAATTAAAAAAAAAATTTTATGTTAAAAAAACGCGAGGAAAAAATTTTTTTTTTTGAGAAATTTGACTTTTTTCACAAAAATATTTATCAAAATTTTTTGAGATAGAGCAAAAAAACTTTGTACGTTTTACTCTCAAAATAGTATACTAAAAAAAAAAAAAGAAAAAAAACCTGGGGTCCAGTGGACCCCATGTGACCACAACGGGTTAACGGACTTCTGTTTTTTTTACAAGATATTACTTGTAGAGTCTTATTATTCTTTTAGTGTTAAAAAATTACAACTAATACAATGTATAATACCAATGTTAAAGTGTTAACGTAAAATAATATTATTAATTAATGTACCTACATATATAATTATAAATTTTATATTCTAAGTTTTTCTCTTTTTCTTTATATTTAATATCAAAATATTAGATAATAAAATAAGAAATTAAAGGTTCAATATTTAATCCTAGTTTGCCACACTCCGGTCCAGTGAACCGCCGAATGTTTTTCGATTTTCTAGTTTTCACATATATAATAACATAATTTTCTAGTTTCCTTATAATAAGTTCAGTTTAAATCTTTTTTTTACCTGATATTATCATAAACATCTTATTCAGAGTCAATTTCTACAGTAAAAGCTTAAAAATATAAATTAGAATAAAAAAGGGAATGCGACAAAGTCGAGCGGTCTCACGGACCGGAGTGTGGCGAATTGAGGATTCGAAAATAAGTGTGGCTAGCTATAGGATTAAATTAATATTTTCTTCCATTATTATCTTATTGTTCATTAATCATTTTGCACTGTGTTGCTCATATACATTTCACAAGGCCAGATTGAGAACTCAATCACGCGCATGTCGCGTTTCAAAGATTTCTTTCTCCGGTCACTTATTGCACCTGTCGGTAGGCGATCCCGGAGAAGCGGTATCGTGTCGCAAATTTCGCCGAGTCTGGTCACAAACGCACGTAATCGAAATCCAATGTGATTTCCGGAAAGTGAAAAGTTTTTCTTTTGACCCTGTTTACCTGTGCACGAGTCAGACCTTATATGGACTGCAATGTGCAGGTCTCTATGTGGAGACCTGCAATATCGAATAGTGCTACATGGTAGAATCGAATTATTATGCTAAAATAGTCGAAACTTTCGTGATAGCAGTACAATGATATCTGATGCATTTAAAGAAGTTATGCGGAGAGAAATGTTTATACATCCCGTCTCGCATTAAGATTACTCTTACAATTTTCATAATTTCATCCTAAATATGGAAAATGAACAAGTAATAACATTGAACAATGAAAATAATACGCAACTCTCTTGAGATTTCAATAAGTAAAACACTTTAATAATAATGGGATGTGTTGACGACAATTAATGGTTCAACAAAATCGTTGATGAGATAATCATTGTGAGTGTTCGCAGTAAGTCCACGGGGACGCTTTAATTCAAGGAATTAATTAACACCCTCTTACTTTGAAATTCCAACTGTAACTTCGACGCTGAGCTGTGGGTAATTTCACTATCGAAATGCGTCGAGGTGCGGAACGCGATTCCAGATAGGTAACAAGCGTGATAGGATGCGTCGGAGTTAATTAGTTCGTAGCAAAACTCATGGCAGTATGTACACGGTGGTACATCGAAATACACGCGGCAGACATGTCGAGGGAAATGTGCGTTTGGTTGAGGCGCACTTAAGGGATCGTAGAAGATGTCTGACGGTAGAACGGGTCCTATCACGCCCTCAGGATTCGCAGTCCGTGCAGTCGCGTGTATGACGGCTCATTTTCATCTTCTATTCACAATATAATATCGCAGATTTCAATATATATTTAGAGAATATTACTGGGAGATACTTAGATATTATCTTAGTAAAGAGTTATTTACTTATATTTATTTATTTATTCATATATTAAATAAATAGCTTTTTTAAATTATACTTCTATTATTAAATAATTTACTACATAATTATATTTATTATTTGAAACGGTATATATTACTTTTATAATACTATTAATCTAATGTTTAGAAAAGAAAGATATTGAGAAAAGAAAATTAAACTTTTATGAGATAAAAAGATTAAAAAATAAAAGCGCAATTTACCAAAAAACTCATTTTATTTTTTGATTAAGCACAATTTAAAAATATTCATATCTCGATAATACTATCTGGAGAAAAAATTATTTCAGTTTCTAGGAAAAAATTGCGCAGCCAATGCGTATTGAATATTGAATATTTTATGCTACAGTTATTTGAATCTTATTTGTATAATACATTCTGACAATGAAATCTTGATGTGCGAGGCTTCGAAATGCGTGTTTGCAGATAGGTAACACGATCGTAATCGCAAGATATTATTCCCAGTCGCGACAATCTCGTTCGCGTTACGACGACTCAGAAAACATGAATAACAATCCGCGATCCGTTCGCGTCGTCGTATCTCACATCCGGCGCCCTTCTTTCTCTTCGTCGCGCCGACGCGCAACGTAACGTTTCCCGTTTGTAAAAAGCGTGAAATCCAGGCGAGGGAGATTGGAATGATCGAAGTCGGTTATCTATTCGGTTTGGTACGAACAGCGACACTGGTTGAGAGAGTAACGGCAGAAGCTAGCTGGCCGAATAGGTTGAGATTTGTAAGATACCCGAGAATCAATAGCGATAGATTTTCCTCGATCACGTTGAAGTCGTAACGTGCGCTGTTGTAATCGTAAGTTATATGGGGGCGGTTTTTTATTGCGAAAATTCATAACAATAACGAAGCCCGTAACGATACTGCGAGCGTGACTTTAACTGTTACTGCAACGTGACTTGCATTGACGAACACGCGAATTTCTTCTTATAGCTGATGGTTACGTAAAAGCGCCAGTTTGCGCGTCGCGATTGGCCGCTTTGTGTGCGTCGCGTGGCGCGCTTGTCTCCCATTTGCACATTCGACACGACGTGCAAATACAGCGAGCACGTCACCATAAAATTTTAACGACGCACTTTTTCACGCACTCGCGACGCGAATAAAGTTTTCCCGCTAAAAAAAAAAAAAAAAAAAAAAAAACGGCGGGGGAACAAGTCTTACCCGTCGGAATTGTCGATATCTGTATATTTTGTAAATAAATCGTGACCGGTCAGCTTGTTGTGTCCCTCTCTAGCTTGTCACGCGCGATCGAAAACCTCAATGTAAAAAAAAGAATAAATTGCATTTTTCACGGCAAAAATGACATGAACGCACTTGTATTACATCTTGCAAAATTAAAACAATACACAAATAAAAATGCAAATTCTCTGAATAATTTTCATCATAATAATATCCTTTAATATAGTATATTAAAGTTTGTTGTTTTCTATTAGACAAGTATGTGATATAGTGTTTAATAATGATTTTATTCAAAAATTAATACTAAATAGAAAGAATTATAATAAACAAAAAATAATAAAAATAAAACGAGAAAAATAGATGAAAAATATTTATTGTGTATAAAGATAAGATAAATATCTTACGCAAAGTTAGTAGAAAAATATTTTAGTTATCTCGTACTTTCAAAGTTTCAAGTGAAGAGTACGATGGTACGTCAATGTATTTAGACAAAACACGAAGGCGGGAGAAACATTGGACGAGCGAATTCGATCAATTAACTTACTTTTAGCCGAGAGGAGAGTCGCGAGTTATACGTGATTTTAATTAGTTGAATCGCGAGTCCAAAAGTTTAATAGGATAGCGCGCAACCGCGCTGATCATCTAAGAGGCTGGGGGGGGGGGGCACTTAAACGACTTTGTCAGAGGGAGTGTGTTGATACGCAAGTTCACTTCCGCCGCGGCAAGTTTTGCTCCCCGCTCGTGCGTTTGCTACTTCATTTAATCAGACTTAATCATGCACGAAGCCATCACTATCGCAGCGGCGCGGCGCGACGGGCAGGTTTGTGCTGTAATCACAATGCGCTTATTTTGACATTGTTCATTGTCATCAAAGCGGAGTTTCGTTGCGGTTAGATCGACCGATTTCAAACAATTAGTTCGCTTAAATTGAATATTAATTAAACCGCAAGTTGAAATAGTCTCAATGTGGCGAAATTATTGTCGCTGATAATTATTTAGTCTTGCTTTCGTCAACATTTCATGATTGTTCGATTATTTTCACATAATAAACACGCATATTTAAGATAAATATTTGTTACTAATTAACAGTTTTATATACTAAAAAAATATACAATCATTATTATTACATTAACTTTTGTGGTCACTTAATATGTTATTTAATATCTATTGCTCTAATAATTATTAATTAAAGATACTTTTAAAGCAGATTTTCCGAAATATTTATAGCCTGAAAATTTTGATTAATATTATGATTCGATGACTGCAACAATTATTCCCATTAAATCACTTGGAAACTGCAAATAAACATAAGCTTTTACCGTGAATATTTATATCGCTTATTTGATAAGTCCTCTTCGTAACTTAACTATGCACGTCGCGTTTGCGCATATATTGATTTACATAACATTGCTTTCGCATATATATCGACGGGCGACATCAGCCGTGATTAATTTAATTTACGAATCAACGTTTGTACTCGCCGCGTATATTATACCTACGGTTTTTACTCGTAATTAAATTAGGATTGGTACGGGGGGCACTTACGCAACTTTTACTCAAGCCACGTAGCGTTGTGTAAATTCAAATATATTCGCGTGGCCCAGATTAGCTTCGGGGTTTAATGCACTCGAAAGTATCTACATATATACTATATATATATATATATATATCCGAGAAACGGTTCGAGAGCCGAGAGGAAATATTATATCTCCGATATGAGAGAGTTCTGAAGAGAGAAGTACGGCTATGCACACAAAAAAATTTTTTTCTCCTTTTTTTCCGTATATAGTCTCTCTCTCAAATGTCGCCGGCAGAAAACTAGGACGGCTATGAAACAGTGATCCGGAGTGAAACATAAGCTTCGTTCTTGTCTTCACTTGACAAAAGTATTACATGTCGCTGGAATAATGGAGATTATCAACATGATTTATGAAGGAAACAGCGGATATCACGTCTGCTCTTCAAAACAAATTTAGTAATGTATATAATATATTTAAAAGGGCATATTTTATATGCACATATGTAACGCAAAGATATAGAATATGCTCTGTGAAGGATAACGGAGCTCGAACTTTTATTTGTTTTACTAAATTTTTTTTTTTTTAATGTGGCATAGATACGTTATATGTTATACGTATATAATATTTACACCATATAAAAATTATACAATATAAAAATACAAAAATGTATTTTTTTTTGTTTTATGTAGAGTAATTTATAACTTTAATAATTTATTTCAAAAAATAATTTTTACTGTGTGTAATATTCTGTAAACTTTACGAGAAATTTAATAGACTTACATTACCGAGAAAAGGGTTAATTTTTAAGCATTGATTTTTGGGTTTTTTTCGACGTTAGCATGTTTCTTCCTGTTTTAATTATTCTAGCGTTGTTTATAAAAATAAAGAGCTGTATGAAATTCTGATCTAAACACTTGAAGTATAATTCACAACGTTTATCACTTATATATACCGATATTACTGACACTCCAACTTTTTCGTCAAGGTGAGATTATCTGCAAGCTGGTCCGAGAATTAGTAGGCTAAGACTCTTAAGGTGTGTAAGAACGTGTCGCTTGTCCTACATTATAATTCAAGAGTTTCCAAATGACCCTCGAAGAGGCAAAGACGCGGCACGAGACGGGTTCGAGTGCTGGTGGTACCTCTTGACGTCTCCGTCTTGGCGATCGCGGTCCGCGGTCGTAAATTTTTGAATGCGGACGGTACTTTCGGTGCTGACGATCGCCTTTTCTCGCATGCGAGAGCGAAAAGTGCTGTTCGCGGGCGGGAAATTTACGGTGGACGATGAGGCTGCGTTGCGCTTCGCCGGCGAAGGCAAAGAAGAAGACCCGGACACCTCCGCCGTCTTCTCGATAGCTTCGGGAGAATTATTAGCGAGGGAGTATGGGGCGGAATCTCGTTCTGGAAAGCCGCTCACGTAGCCGATACATAGCGCATTCGGGATAGGGCTTATGAGCGATCTTCACTTCACCGCCGTAAATTTGGCCAGCAGTGACCCGCAAGAAAGAGAGAGAGAGGGGGGGGAGAGAAAGAGAGAGAGAGAGAGAGAGAGAGAGAGAGAAGGAGCAAAGAAAAAAAAGCGATGCTGCCTATCACTTTTCAAACGCACGTATTTCGTATACTCGAACATAATTTATAAGAGGCCGACCGATGGCCCGGTCGAACTCTCCGTGCGATATACGTCGCGGTATCGATGTCCGATATATCGAAGGTTTGATTAATGCACCGAATTTGTGCTATGTGTATCGTGCATAGCGCTCCCTCAGCAAATGCGCTATACCCGGGTCGAGATAGATTTAATGACAACAGCTGCCGCCGTTCCCTGCCTTGCCCGCGCTTTGTTAGTGAATTATTTCGTAGTTAATGAACGTTTATAATTGATAAGTTTATCGTGACGCGACGTGGGAAACTGTAAAGAACATTAATTAACGATTGTGGGAACCTAAGCGATTATTGCTTGTCGATATTATTGCTTCGTATACACATTAATTTGTGTACCTAACATCCAGTTCCAGCGATAATCTTCGATTTGCGATAATCTTCGAGGTTTTTCCATTAGACAATTTTTTTTAATTAGACAATTTTTATTAATTTTCTAAAAATTGCATGTGTACATTGAATATGTTTATGATTCGCACACATTTATATTCAATGACAAAGTTTGAATAAAAATTTGAAGAGAAAGAATAAAGAAATTTATTAAACGCTACGTAATTTATCGCTAACTGCGATACGTGACTTTGACTACTTTTTACTGTGAGTTTACGGGTTGATCGCTCATCTTTCTTTCCGATGTTTAATGTAGCATACGATCGAAACGACAGGCCCGAGAAAACTGCAGACGCAATCATTCGACATCGGCGACCGATTTGCCGTAAAGCCTACGGCGATTCCACCGGAGTATAGAATATGTAATTTATTGACAATTTGGAATCACCCGCGAGAAAAAGGCGAGTAAATGTATGCAATCAATATCGTATAATATGACCACGGTGCTCTAAACTGATTATTTTCCATTCTGTTTAAAAGCTATTTCGAGATCTCGAGAAATTTAATATCTGGTTAACTTGCGAATAGCGCTCAACCAGAGGAAGAAAAATAAAATTTTCTAATTAAAGGAAATATCTATTAGATTTTTCGATTAAATGAAAGCGATGCAAAAGGTCGGTTTTATATTGCAAAGAGTAATCAAGAATTATTTGAAAATTAATGAACTTGCTTATATTTTTTTCTTGATACTGAAGTTCGAAGTGCAGCTATATATTGTATATTATAATAGTGCATTGTTTGTTAAATAAAATGTAATAAAAATGATATTTGGCAATGCAAAATGTGAAATAAAAAGGAATTTAAGTGACTCATGTAGATAAAGAAAGCTTTTTTCTTGGTATATCTGCAAATTTTGTGAAAAAAGAACGATCTGTTTCCATCATATATGAAATCTCTAATATATTTTAACTGTTTGAAGATCCTTTACATTTTTTACCGCGTGGGTGGCAATCTTATTATCTCGGAAGGTTCGGCTGCTTTAAAGTCCTTGCTCCCACGCCTTCATTTTTCAGTCGCCGACCGAATTTCTGAAAGTTCATGAGATTAAACTGAGGGTGGACGCGGAATTCACCAGTGCTTCATGACCCGCATTCGGTCCCGCGTAACAGCCTTTAAATTCGCGTTTACACGTGCCGTCGTTCCAAGTTGGGACAGTGCACCCGGATAAAAATGGTGGTAGAAAGTGTATTCTCGTTCAGATCCCGCACGAAGAGCTCGACGTCGCCGAAGTGGCGACTCCGCGCCCGGCGCGCGGGTTCGCAGCTCGTAATTCTCCGCAGAATGAAATAAAACGCGGAGCTGCAAGTACTTACCCGTCTTTCAAGTCGCGAAGAACGCACGAGCGTCTTCGTTTTCTATATTTTTCCCGCACACGAAGACAGCGACGGTTCAAAAACCTTGTACTAGTTGTTTTTCGTTTTAATTTTTAATGACTGAACTACAGAAAGCACATTGTATGTATCAGATTCAAAGAAGTGAAAAAGAAATATATTGTTAAAATTTAAATTCCAACATAGTATAAAAAATTAAGTAAACTGAATACTGCTAAGTGTACAACCGGGTAGGTCAATCACTCAACTATCATCAATGGGAGCATGAGCTCCATTTTTGGGGGGAACATTTGAAAATATATCATTGTAAAAGGGTCTGGGGTCCGCTGGACCCCGGGTGGCATTTAAGGGTTAAGACGATCTTGGATATAAGACCCGGCGACTATGAATACCGGCCTTAAAGAATTATATATGAAATAGAAGTAGAAAAGACTAAAGAATATAATAAAATTAAAAATAGACCAATATCTTAAAATTTGCGGGAGTTAGAGCTATTACAGACATTTTTTTTTAAATTAGGATCGCGTATAAAGCTGGGTTTAATCAACCAAATCTTAAAGAATTATATATAAAATAGGGGTAGAAAATACTGAAGAATATAATAAAATTAGAAATAGATCGATATCTCCAAATTTGCGGAAGTTAAAGCATAAACGAACATTTCTACAAAAATTCAAAATTTTATTAAAAAAGAACCGCTTTACCGATCATTGCCAAATTCAATCCCAATCTTCCTTACATGATACTCTATCGATTAAAAAAAATGCACTCCAATATCTAAAAAAATTTGCGAAAATTAGAGAAATTATATAGATTTTTTTATTATATAGATTATATAGATTATATAGATTTTTAAAAATCGGTAACCCCTTCATTATTAGCAATTTTTATTAATTCTATTATATTCTTCAGTTTTTTCTACCCCTATTTCATATTAAATCTTTAAAATTTGGTTAATCAGTTCTTGAGTTATAGAAATTTTGGTAAGTTTGGCTGTTTTTTTAAACAGAAATTGGTAACTCCTTTATTATTAGCAATTCTTATTAATTCTATTATATTCCTCAGTTTTTTCTACCCCTATTTCATATATAATTCGTTAAGATTTGGTTGATTAGTTCTGGAGTTATAGAAATTTCGGTAAATTTGGCACATACACACACACACACACACACATACATACAGACATTTTTTAAAATTACAATTTTTCGACGTTTTAGAACATTCTGAACACGTTCAGAAAAACAAAAAAAAATTTTTTTTTACGAAAACAAAGCTTTCTCTATGAGGAAGCAAAAGCAGTTTTCTTTTATCTTACAGAAATAATAATATGTAATAATAACATTAATAAAATGCAATATTGATTAGTAAATTTTATAAATAATTGTATTTTTTTATATTCTTGACTCGACGATAAAAATTACTTTTGAAATTAAAATTTTGTTTTATATACAAAATTAACAATTGTTTTTTATTTTAATAAAGTTTAAGTAATTATTTCTTGAATATGCAACCTTTTCTTAAATACGTACTTTACAACGAGATAAGAACATTTTAATTTTTATGACTGTGCGCAGATTTCTACAAACGTCAATCATCTCCATCGCCATAACGAGTGAATAGATAATTATGGAGAATAAACGAGATTGACACAAAGATACTCTTCCTCAGGAAGAGATTCTGGGTGATGATTGGCGTTGAAGTTACTTTCTTCCTGATGTAGAGTCTGTGGAGAAAGTTGAAGCGAGTGAAAGGAAATCGTTAAATAAATTTTTAATTTAAAATGCGATTTATCTTTTATAATATATATTCGTGCATTATTATATCAGAAAATAATTGTTAAAATGTATTATGTTAGAAAATAATTATCCTTTTCGAGAAAGTTGCTCGACTGCAAAATCATTTTGAGTACACGGGAAAAAATGCTGTTCAATTAAAAAAAAAAAGTTTCTTTAATTAAACGTCGACGTCACGGGCTGCCACAAATATAAACAGTTAATTCAATTGAATATTATTGAGCAAATATTGAAATTGTTAAAACAACTATCTGATGTTTTGTTTATTAATATTGATGTTGCATCAATAGATTTCATCTCAATTACACTGATGCTGTTGATACAATATCTTTTTTTTCCGTACAGTGTAATAGAATAAGGATTTCAGCAAAATCTGTTGTATATATACACGAGAAGCAAATCAAAAAACTATTATGTACACGCTGCAAGCATTGACGAGATCGTATTTCAGTGTGTACCGTTCTACCATGTTCACGGAGCAAGGCGTGTTTATTGTCGTATCATCCCGAGCACGTAGACGACCCATTAAGATGAATTTACACGATTCGATCGTGTGACTATTCCGTGTGAATCAGGAAATTGAATTTTGCTTCGAAGTCTGTTAATTTTAGATAACTTACATGTATGTGATACTCGATAAAAGTCTATTTTATAAAATAACACGAAACTATATTGAGAAATATAGTTTGCATTATAAAGCACTGCATTTTTTTTTAAGACGTATTATTTTTATTTTTTACAAGATTTAATTTTCAAATTTTTTAATCTTGCACAACCTCAATTTGAATGGCTCGTTGAGCCATTTCTGAATATGTTTTAAAAAATATTGCATTATATATATTTTATACCATTTTTATCGCGTGGAATCTCTTTTTTCATTATTTAATAAAATATTCCGAGAGAAATAAATAGAAAACAAACTGCGTAAATTTGTCTTTAGCATCAAACGATGTCGGGCAAACGTTCGCTAATAATCGAACAAGAGCAAATCCAGCATAACGGATGACGACCGTCGCATCATCCCTTCTCGTGTAAGGCTGAAGTCCATTTAGACATATTATTTTATCAAACGCTGATTTCCTTCAACTTTGACTGAACGATATTTTATTAACCGTAGATTTTACAGAAACAGTTCCTAATTGACGAAACGCTCAAGTAAATCGGAAAGTAATTTTAATGAAGCAATTTATAAATATATAGATTAGTTGAAATAAAAACTTAATTATCCTATTAAATAAACAAAAACAAAAAATATTATATTTTTACATCACTTATTTGCTACAACATTTATTTTTATCTTGCAAAATGAGATGTACTTGTACAATTATTTTGTTAACTGCTTAATCGGTGATCACTTGCCGATTAACATCTGTTTAAAATAAAAGCTAACGGACTTAGCAAACCGTGATGATAGTCCAGTGGGAACATTTCCGAGAGGGCAATATCCGTCGGTCGCAGCCCCGGTGATACTTCTGTTCTTGCGGGATAAAGTCATCTGGACGTTAACGCGCGGATGCACTTAAGACCAGGTGGCAGTGCTTGGCGTAAAAGGAACATTCGTCTTTACGGAGACGACTGTAATCGCGTTAGCCACTGACAGCTACGCTCTCGTAATTTTCTACGAGCGCCACAGCGCGGTCAAGCGAGCTCTCTTGACATCCGTACGCGATCGCGTAAAGCAGGTCTTGGTGCTCCTTGGCGGCGTTTTCCCTTTTCCCTCGACGATTTCAATCACTTACTCCGTCTATTATCAGGAATAAAAACTGTCAAATAAAAATAAGCGCGAGATATTGGAAGATTATTTTAAGACTATATAAAAGAGAATTTATAATATATTTCATTATTATATATTTTCTCGATATGGATAGAGTATTTTTCGAAACGCGCAATGAGTTAAGTCGATTTAATGGGGGACTCCACAAAAATTAATTAATTGTCGTCCAACATTTTGATCAAATAACCAGATTGGAAATCTCTTCGAGCGATGCTTAATGATGGATACAATCGGCAACTGTTGCGTCTCTGCCATTGCAACTGAATGGCTGCGTTCTTTCGGGTTGTATCCAATCAGGTACGTTAATTGCAGCCTTATTCGAGAAGATTGTATTCGGAGTCGACACGCGATTGAATTGTACGGATTGTTCTTCCCTGATCACGCGAATATTCGATTACTCGGAAACCGCTTAGCGGTTACCTAGCAAGCGATGCATCGCCGACCATTTTAATAAATATCCTCTGATCCGGATGATGAGAGCGTTTGCTGGTTTCACGGGCAACTCAATGAACTCTTGCTCAACTTACAGCACAAAAGCGAATGAAGTACGAGCTATATCTGCTATATATATACTGAATCACGGTTCTACTGATTTATATCGATAGTATTTTTTGGACAAAACGCATTGCTGTGATGTCTATCACGACACGAAGACACGCGGTATCTTAAAAAATATGAATTTTATTGTTGAAATTAGCACTTTGCACGTCCGTGAATAATTACTCAAAATATCTAATTGCAACTAGAATTTTGTACGGAACAATACAATAATGAAAGTATAATAATAAACATTTAGATTATATGATCGATTTGATTTCATTTTTTATTTTGCCTGCAGATTTGCTCAATGTTTACGTCTGTAAGTATATAGAAAATTTTATTTTAAAACAGATAATGTTTCAATTCGTACATCGTGAACATGATAAAAAGAATTTAAAGCTTAATTTATAAGAATAATTAAAAAATAAAAATACAGTGTAATTAAAATAATTTTTTTTTAAATTTACTTAAAAATTAAAAAACCTTACATTATACAAATTAGAGTGACCCCCTTCTCTTTTGGAGTGACTATCGTAATCACTCTAATACATTAGCGGCAAAACTATTCTATGAGATTTAGAGAGTAACTACAATTCAGAATTAATGTAATTTTACTATGTTTAGAAAACAGAAGATTGTCACGAATTGTCATACATTTTTGATAATCCGATCATCGCGCTTATTCATAAAATACCATTTTTACATTTCTACAAATATATTGACTGATTGGGTATCGCAGTCTAGTAATTCTTATCACGAGGTACGCTTGCACAAGTTTGCGCAATTCTGTAACTTCAATCTTAGCGTTTCTCTCAGTTAGGTATCAGACTTGGCTACTGCAGAAGATTATCCCTTCAACTTAGTTAGCAGTCACTATGACGCGTAAGCGCAATTCCATATCTCATTATAATGCAGGCGCGCGCAAGACGTTCCTCGCATTTGGGACAAAATCTTAAGCCGGGCGCGGCGCGTCTCGACGGGCGCGTAAAATGGCACGAAGGACTACGCGTTTGGAATGACTGTCATGCGCCGAGAACGCTATTCGGGGTGTCGTGTAGAACGACGCGATTGCCTGCGGGATAGGCATACGCCGACGTGTGTTCGAAGCGCACCTCGCCGCGTCGCCGGCGTCGGTCCTCCCGCGGGCTCAGAGAGCATGGGTTATGAGCTACGGAGCTTTTCAGATTATGTCCCACGAAATCCAGCGTCTAAGTCTAGTTTTAGTTCTAGGGATAGACTCTACAGCAGATTTAGATCTGGCTCTTGGGTCGCGTCGAGTTAGCCGTGAGAATTCCCTCTTAAGCACATGCAGCCTGGAGTACCGGATTTCCGTCCTGAGTAATTTCGCAGTGACTGCGTGAAGTTATTGGTTTCCTGATGCGTATCCATTCACGCAGATTCATGGATAATAATTGTCGACGTTTATTCAGAAAGTAGACGCAATCAACAAGCGCGATCGATGAGACGATTCCCTTATAGAATGTTTAAAAGCAATTAAATTATTACAAAGTATTGGTTTCCGGCGGCATTTGCTCTCTATTTAAATTTATTTTTATCGAGAGTATATACACTTATTTCTTTAAATAAAAGAAATTAAATTACTTTATGTAAAAAATAACAATTAAAGTTATTTAAACAGCTACTTAGTTTTTTAAATTAAAACAGTTTATGCGTGCAGTATAGGATTGTCGCAAGAATATTGTGACATTTTATTTTAGCGTTTATATGTTTCGTCCATGATCCGGATCGCGTGATTTTTATACTAATCTGATATTATAACAAGATTATGTATAATCATATAATATAAATTAATATAATACTTGGTAAGTGGATAAATGTAATTTTGTTTTTAATACGCAAAGGGTTGAATTCAACGTCGATTATTTTACATTCTTATAAAACTATTCAATTAAATCTCTCGTATAATAAGTCTATCGAAGAGAATTGACAAATATGAGAAATCCTAAAAGATTTTCGATATATTACGTCACTGTTAATTCATCCCAACAATATTTAATGTTTTTTTTTTAATTGTGGACATTTGAGAAATTAAATGACGGTACATAAAATACGTTTTGTAGCTTTTTCAAACGCGAAACGCGATAAGCTGGGATGTGCTTAAGAAAAGCGAAGGTTACGACGTCGTTGCCACTGCGAGAGAGAGAGAGAAAAAAAAACGAATTCCCTTCACGGCTGGGAATTCTCGTCTCGGTAAGATCTTAACTGTCGAAGGACTATTAAGTCGTTGAGCATTTTACGAAATTGAGATCTCAACGACAGTGATAACGATAACTGTTTGTGGAGACGTATAAAAACAAACGTTTATGCACGCGCGAGAGTGCATTTCCACCGATTAAAAAGGACTTAATGAGATTCGACTTTACTATTAGACAAAATATTTATTTGAACGATTTTTCTACAAAGAAAAATATTTTGGTGTATACGGATTTATCTAAAACTTAGCAGAATAAACAATCTCGCCGTAGTTATTTATTTTATTTTACCGAGAAATCACTTTCGTTCTACTCCGATCGATCGCGCCTCATTACGCCTTAGAATCTCCGAAATTGACTTGATGCCCGGAAGCGTCGAAGTTATGAAGACATAGCGGAAGCCATTGCGGATGATCACTGTGGTTTTCTCGAGCTTCAGAGACAGTGATTGCTGTTTCTCTACCACGCTACATTGAACGCACACTTGCATCACCTCGCGTGGCGTTTTCACAGGCAAGACGCGCTCTTCTCCGACCGCACATGCAGGTGCAGGCGCAGGTACACAACGAGAAGAGAGAGAGGAGGGAGAGAAGACGAGTTTAGTTTGCCGGAGTGAAATTTATTGGGTCGGAAATGATTCCATTACCGCGCGCCAAAATGGGTTACGCCACTTCTCGGGGTAGATGAATCCGGCATGAACTGTTTCGCGGATGCAATCGCGTAACCCTCTCCCGTCTTGTTCGCTAAAATATCTCGAGACGTGAACTCGAAGTCCGGGCGATTAGAGGGAGCGGCGGCGTGTCAGGATTGATACGCGAGGGATATATCTAGAAGCAAAACTCGAGTCCTTTATACTAAAGGCCGGTTTTCACACGCAATGATTGGTGGCGCCAGGCCGCGCCAGTCGACTAACGCCAGTAAAAATGCAAGTGTAAACACTTGATACAAACTGGCGCTAGTAATGTGGCGTTTACTGGCGGTTATTGGCCAAAGCATATAACCTCAAATTTGGAGGTTATATGCTTGCTGTCATTTACTGTGTGTTTAATAAATGTTAAATATTTTCCATAGTATACGCCAATCACTGTGTAAATACTTGTGAGTTTGCTAGTCGGTTCTGGCGCCAATGAATGCCAGTCAGTTGGCGCCACTAATCATTGCGTGTGAAAACCGGCCTTAAGATTGTATAAAGTTGCAGATGAAAGACTACTCTCTCATACGGATATTTTTGTTTTTGAATAAAAAAAATCGCTTAACTTACTCTCTAAACGTCAAATAGTGAAATGTCACTCAAAACGAGTGAAATGCAAGTGTAACGAAAAGTGAAAATTCGCCACTCTTGAGAAAGAGTAAAATTGCGCTCTATAAATTGGAATAAAATCACACTCCATTTGAGTGCAAAGGCACTCTTTTCAAGTGCAATAGATCAGTGCTCATAGGAGTGAATTTTATGTTACTCTACAATTTTGAGTGGGAAATTTCACTCTGTTAGGAGTCATTTATCAGTCAATCTTTAGTGAATCGTGATTCACTATAGCTTTAGAGTGAGATTGGTGTCATTCTGGTAGAGTTCGCTCTAAAAATTTGAGCGAAACATTCACTCCTACCTTATGAGTGGCCGAATTTATTCAAATTAGAGTGACAATCCTCTCTTTTGAAGTGACTATCGCAATTACTCTGATATATTAGTGACAAAATTACTCTATGAGATTTAGAGAGTAAATTTTCTTTCGTTTGGAAATAAAGCTGAAAATATTAAAAGGTTTTAGAAATGCAGCTGAGTGTGTAATACAATTTTACCTGGAAATGATACGCGGTGTATATAGTTAACATGCGGAATAAAATTGCACACATTCCTAACTTCGTGATGAGAACTCCAAAAAGAAGAAAATTGGAGACAGCGAATTTTTCCGCTATAAGAAAGTGACGGAGATGCTGACGGCGATCTATAGACACAACATAAAAGTATGAAATTTTTATGTACAGAATTGAGGTATCAGAGTGGACACACACACGTACACGCATATTGAGGGAGCGGGAAAACGAATATCAGTTAAATCAAGTTTAAACCCGGCACAACCGGCCATCAGTCATTTTCAATTCTGCTCCATCTATCTGCGTTGTGTCTGCGTGACCATAACCTTGGCCAGAACGCTCGTTTGATTGACCGATCGCTCGGGAATCATTCTTGGCTATCACGTATGCGGCGAGCACTTTATTACGCCGCTGTCTACTTTGCTATTATTACCGCCCTTTATTATATTACTACTATTTGTTATGAGATTCGCTTTACCTGGTTGCCCCGGCATGCACTCTTTCAATATTAATACAGTAAGGTATTAATACAGTAAGGCCGACTCCCGGACACGTCCCTATATCCGGACATTTACATGAAAATTTTTCGTTATTAATCTCAATATCTTTCTTATAATATCAAAATATCGAAATTTATATCTTTAAATATTTAAGGAGATATTTATGTATATATATATAATAAGACATTTTAAACATTATAAAAATTGACATCTAGTAAAAGGTCAATTTGTCGCACAATTAGAACATATTTTGACAATGTTCTTAAAATTTTTTTGAGAAAATTCGTCTACTTTTTAAAACGATTTTTATTTTATTTTGCGGTTTTTATTTTATAAATAAAGTTTTATAATCTTTTCTCAAGTCGTAAAAGATGTAAAATAATTATATCCGGATATTGGTTTATTTGTATGTTTTAAAATTTTTATTATGATTATGGTAAAATAATTTAAACACTTTACATGTTCTTTATGCGTCATTAATAGGCTTTTATACTTTGCTTTTAATTAGTTACATAATTAAATTATTAAAAACCGCGAATACTTATAAAAATTAAGTAAAATCGTATTACGTGTCCGACTATTAGGACGGTTTACCTTATATTACAATTCATTAGACATTTATAAATGCATTACCAATTGTTTATGCTAACTCTTGTTTTTTTCTCTATTACAGGTAAGTGTCCATCACGTTAGGATTATATCGATCACCCCAGGGTTAGTGAGTGACAAATTTTACAGTAATTATTGTTGAAAATAGCACAAAATATCTTTTTTTTATTATATTTATAGATATATAAATCTTGATATTATTTAGTACGGCGCATAATTTATTTGTCGATCAAATCTATTCGGTCGATTTCACTGACAATTGGAGTGACGCGGCTTTAATTTTGCTTCGCTCCAAAATTCTAACGATAAACTTCTCGATGAACCGCGATCCCTCGGGCGCTTTTAATGCGGCACTAATTCGCCGTGTTGCTATTTCATTACGTTTGTTATCGAAACGACCGTAACGTCGTAACGCCGTAACGCCGTAACAGGCGTAATTTTGCACAAAGATGTGCGGGTCTTCACCGGGAAATACCGCGAAGTATTAGGAAAGGATATCGCGCATAATATAATTAGCGATCGACGGAATTTAAATAAGAATTCCTTCAAATCCCGCACGCGATATGAATGAAATTCCGCAGCGTCGAAGCGAGAAATCGCTCGCTTCGATTCCCCCTCCCCCCCCGGGGGCGGATCAATATTATTTCTTATCCTGGTATTCGGCCGCACGTGACGGCAGGCGGTAACGAAGAGGTTTAACCATCAAAGTATTAAATTATGCGGGTCGTTGCGCGATTGCGGATTGTCGTCCGCCATATCGTTCGCGAATATATACGATATTCCCCTTTGCGGTGGATCGGACGAAGGGTCGTAGGGCCATCGAGGAACGGGGGCGTTTCCTGAATTACACCGTTGAAAGGTAGATTTTATTTTTCGTGTCGAGGTCGAACCTCGTTCCCATGAACATAGGAACCCCGGGTGCCTCTGTCCTGTGCGGGGGCGAGATATACGAGCATGCCGGAAATTCGGGGACGTTGTATTCCCCAGGCCGCGTGAAAAGTTATTTCAATTTTTCAAGTAGGCGAAAATGTCATTTATCAACGTCGCCCGTGCCCTTTTTAATAATGTTACGCCAAGGTGATGAGAAGGAAATGAACTCGAACCTCGTTTCTTCCTTCGCATAAATAAGCATACTGTAATAATCGTTTTTGTATCAGAAGTGATAAAATCAATAATTAATCTATCTTGATGTTAGAATGATAATGCAAAAAGAATTTTTTTTATTTGTTGTTATGTATATAGACAGTATTTGTTGCAAAATCACCATTCGCAATTTGAGTTTGATCTGAGAATTTATTATATCATCAACGTAGGTCGAAGGAAACTTTCTAGAATTAAAACTGAGAAACTTTCTGGAATTAAGTATGAGAAAAAGATCGCTTAAATTAAGGTTAAAGTTAACCGAGGTTGGTAAAAACGGTTCAGTTCCCTGCACATTTTTTAGTCTAAATGTTCCCCGAAAAATAAAAGTACCGGAGAAATAGTTGTTTGTTGATGTAGACTGCAATAAAGTTTATCCGCGTTACTGTTCGCTTCGTTAAAATTTTAAATAGATACTAAAACAGAAAATAATGTTTTATAAAAAGAGGTAATAATATGCGAATTATTGTACATATGTATAAAAAACCATAATATTAAACCGGTTTTATAATATGACATTCAATTTTCCTTCCTATCTAATTGAAACTAATTTTCCCGCGCGCTTCTTTAAGCATTTCCCCCCATATATTTCCCCGACTATTTGAGAAGAAACCGCAACAGCGAGCTCAGGCGGTCGATAAATAACGGCGAAGGTGTTAAATGGATGACGTATCAGGGCAATAAACGACATGACTGCGTTAAGTCGCCTCTACCTCGTAATTAAATCTCTGTAGTAAATTGAATTAGCGAGTTAACCAGGTCCACGAAGTGGAATATAATGTACCAAAAGTGCGACAAAAATATTCTACCTTTGACAGACTTCAGGCTTCAATTTTCATTTGAAATTGGAATTGATTGGAGCTTTTGTAATAATTTATCTTTGTGACTCAAAATTCATTATATACGTTATACGTATTTAGTTTCTGCATTATTATATAACATTTTAGTAACTGCATTATTAATAATTTAATAAATAAAAAATTTACCACAAGTTCGCATAATTGAAAAGACCTTTACAAATTATAGATTATTCTTTGTTTATGCTTGCTTTGGAATATCCGATACAATTTTCTCTTACAATGCTACGGATTCAATGTAAAATAATCTGTCACATTTTATTGCTATGCGTATTTTACGCATTTATTAAAAAGTACTATTAATCGAAAAGTAATGACACCAATATTGATAAAATTTTCTCAATCATGATTTCACAAGGCGCGAAGAGAGAATGGATTATTCTCAAAGCGCGTGTGTCAGTAATTCGATTGCATATCGGCCGCATCGGTCGCATCTCGGCTCGGCAATTTATCGTCTCGCCGGTGACCTTGGCTCCCCATTACTCCGCGCGCCGATCCCTGACTGCGGCTTTCATCCGTGAAAAATAGCCGGCGAATGACGTTAAACGGCTAACATATTACGAGGCTAACCGCCGCGGGCGGTCGCTTCGGCCGTATCGCTCCGAGAGAGGAAGCGCTGCCGCTCCTCAATTAAATTCCCCCGGCAGAATTAAATCACGCGCGAGAGGATAGCGGCACTTCTACGGCCGACGGAAAGCTCTCTCTCCTCTCGGCAAGATGGTAGACAGGTGGCAAAACTGGGAGAGAAGAGGAAAAGAGAGATAGAAGGCAGTTGGAGTAGGAAAGCGCTCTGAAAATGATTTAATTAAATCGATATTAAAGGGGGCCGTCGTTCGTGATCCGAGCTCAAGAGAGCCGAGAGCCGCCCTCGGTGCGCGCGCGCGCACGCGTAAGCCGCGATATTATGCAAAATGATGCAAAACGATTTCGTAATCCTCACAGTCGCGATGCCGCCGCCCCTCTTCGCTCCAGCAAAGTAGTAAAAGAGCGTGTCGTGCCGGCCGCTTTATTGCCGTTCGTTGCCACTTCGCCTTCGGCGTCGCATTTCGGTGGGGTTCTCAAGGAGACGAGGCCTCGGTGAGCTTGACGATGGCACTTATGGATGCTTAGTCTTAATTTAAGATCGTCTTAACGAATAAGGAAAATAAATTGCGAGGTGGAAGTTAGCAACATTAGAGTAATGTAGCACTTTTAATTAAAATATGAAAAGGATCATAAAAGTAATGTAATGTAATACAATTAAATTCCAAATTATTTTTAAATATACTTGCTTTGTTAGTGTCTTTGCAAAATATATAATGTTTCTATTTTTTAAAATGATATAAGAATTTTGAACGATGAAATGTCTATCCTAGAAAAATTGACTGCGCATATTAGACAATTTATCTCGTTACCTAACCGAACCTAACCTTATTGTTTAAATTTTGCTATTTGTTTTTCAAAAAATTTTATTATTGTTGTTTTAATACATACTTTTCTAAATTTAGTTTTTTACTACTTTTAAACGTCAGGTTTTTTAAACGCCAGGTTTAATTAGACTCGAAACTAACTACTTTCTTTTCATCGCGATTATAACGTACCTTGTCTTTTGTTATGGCGCCGAATTTCGTCTAATACCTCAAGACAATTCTGGCGAGCGCTATTCCGACAGTTTAAACGAGGAATTAAGCCTCTCGAACGTGCGCACGGAATGTTGGTCGGTACGCGTACGTGCATTTTAATGGGCTCCCGCGCGGTTATAAAGTCTCTTTTTATAGGCCCGTCGGGGGTCGCGCTCTCTTCGAAATTCACCGTTGAAGATTTGTTGCCCTCGACCCAACTGGAACGAGCTTTTGTTTACACGCGTAAAGCTTTCCGCACGTCGGTCGTCGACGAGAGCACGCATCGCTCGCTATGTTTCTCTGCAAATCACAATCACAATCGGTTTAAGTTCGGCTTGGTTGGTCCGACGTAGTCCCATCGCGACACTGAAGCCGATACTGTCACTGCAGCGATGCTTGGCCGGTCATTGTTTCTTTAGAATTGTATCAGATCACGATCGTGTGCGTGGTGATTTGATAGGATTCCTATCTATATACGAAAGGAAATAATAGGTGACACCAATTCCCGTGCGATTTAAATATCTTATCACGCGTACGATTAATAGCATTATTAAGATGCATTTTTTAAATGCAGGATTATGAGTATTATGTTGTTTTAACAATAAATAAGATATGTGGGAAGTATTTATGATAATTATAATAGATAAACTTTTGATATAATTTTTTTGAAAAAATTTAATTATTTCAATATTTTTGTTTTTTTTCTTGTAAGTCAAGTAAATCTAAAAAAGAATGCAGTATGAATAAAATAAAATAATTTACTGTAAAGTCATTAACATTGTCAATGATTTTGTAAAATTTCTTTCGTTTTATAATAATTTTTACAACTTCTATAGAGTTGTGTATAAATAAATTGTACGTGTTTAATACAAAATACATTCGTGAAAAATATTATATATTTTTTTTAAATAAAAATTTACACGCGAAACATAACTACGACAAAATCTAGTTACTTAAAAAAATTTAAAGTACAATGCAATTTTGCCGAACTACGTTAAAAAACGCTGAAATATATACTTCAGACTTCTACATACGTATACACGATGTTCGGTGACCAAGCTGACGTGGCACATGTTGATGGATCGCGTTATAATCTATGGTATAAAAGAGGGAAACTGTTGAGTGGTTCTGTCTAGAGCTTCCTCTTCTCCTTCTTTCATCGATGTTTGCTTCTTTTGAGAGATAGTACTTACTGTTTCATCGTAGAAAAATGCTTATGCTACAAGAAAGAGAGATTGATTAATCGCCTATATTTTTTAGAATCTATCAAAGTCTTCGGTTTTGAAGTTTTCTTTATGTATTTGAAATGAACGTTACAATTTTTAAACGTATAGGTTATCGATTATTTTTGAACTTTATATTATAGAGTCGAGTAAATGACAGGAAAGCTGTTATTCTAATAAATGCATTCAGTTCTAATATATGTAACATGTGAGCTTACAAAATTTGTATTAAGTACAGTTGACGCGCGGAAATTTTGTCGTAATTAAGTGACGTTATCTATCGCTCTCTTGTATTATTATCGAATTAAATACACGAGACAAATTTCTTTTTTACTCGAAACAGTGTCTTATTATTTACACAAAAAATAATTTTGAACGATATTTATCGATGTTGATTCCATATCAAGAAGTTTATTTGTCTCCTTGCAGGAAGTTCCACTATCTTATCATTTTACCCACCCACCCTATATAAAACTTGTTACTTTCCAAACATTTAAGGACTCTGTACTATGAGTCTCCAAACTCTCCAATAACGGAGGTAAAAACAAGTTGCGGAGGTCAGTGCGCGTTAGAAGTTAGAGGCGTACTGGTAGAGAAGTCGTGGTCGGATTTTCCATTGCGACGTCAGTAACTTTCCTCATACTCGGCTGCATAAACGCTCGCGAACATTTATGGGGTAATGTTTGCCAGACTGCGAGGTTCAAAGTTCAAAGAGCGGGCCTGGAAGTTTGATGAAACTGGAAGAAATCTCTCTCGCATGTTAAGCAGCGCGCTCTTAGCTCGAATGGCATTTACTTTGGTAGAAGTATTTGTTGAGATACGTGCCGACGATTGATTTCTGCGAGTGTATAACGACGAAATATGCGGAACTCCGGCGACTTCTCTCGCGATGTGCGAGATATTCTAGACGCTGTGCTCTCTTTCATACACTGATCTACTGAAACGCGCGCGCGTACCGAAACATTACCGTATTAAAATAATCCACGAATAATTACGAACAATTATGAGCTTCTAAAATTACTGTAAAATTGAACGATAATTCTCTCTTTTCAATTTTGATTATATTTTTTTTAAGTATAACTGTGTGTAAAAGAGTGGCGTTTTTTGGTTTTTTTCTTTTGTTATTAAAGTTTTAGTCAAGCACACTGAAAAAAAGGTTTGGTTATAATAACCTAAGGCTTGGTGAAATAGCTTCAACTAAAGGGTTTAGTGATTATGACGAAATATTTGGTTAATGTTAACCGAATTTGTTAACATTAACCAAATTTGTTAACATTAACCAAATATTTCGTCATAATCACTAAACCCTTTAGTTGAAGCTATTTCACCAAGCCTTAGGTTATTCTAACCAAACTTTTTTTCAGTGCACTTTCACTCGCAGATGATAATCACGTTGGCGACGACGTGATAGTGAATATTATTGTAACAAATATTTTTTTACGAAACAAGTTATTTAATTGTGGTTTACTGTATACTAAGGTAATTTAATAGATGATTAGCATCAGATAGGACATTATTCTTTTTCTCTTGTTTTTAGAGTAGCTATTAAAATGGCTTTTAATAGTTTAATAAATAAACTAGCAAGTGCGCTATTAACCGAATTAAAAGCTTGTTGTTTTACGTTTGCGAAGGAGACTACTTTGTCCGCGTTTACTTTGGCCAGGGAAGCTTTTGTTAACTTACACTGAAAAAAAAGTGATTTTTCTACAGTTTATCCTGCTGTTCCTTTTGAACTCCAGTAACTTGATGTATAATTAGTCATCTATTTCAAATTGCTTTTGAATAACGGACAAAGTATTTTTAAGAAAAAAGTGTTATACAAATTATATATTTAAACATTCTCGATCTTCTAAAATTTTATCTTAAAAGGACGATCTTAAAAAACTTTAGAGAACTGTGTTGTAATAAGAAATGATCAACTTTTATGGATGATTAATTTTGCCTGTACAATTTTGTTTTTCATTATAAATAATAATTTATACGACACTGTGTGTGTGTGCGTGCGTGCGTGTGTGCGTGCGTGCGTGCGTGCGTGCGTGCGTGCGTGTGTGTGAAAAATTGCTTGTTATTGAAAGTTGTATAGTATTTATGCATTTTTTCTCAAAGACATTATTTTAACGATAGATACTTGGTGTAAAAAATATGATTCAGTTGACCGTAATTTCTACAATTTTATGTCTTTTATGTATTCCTTTACGGGTCGGTTCTCGCTCTAGTTTGACTTCCGTCGTTATTTTGTGACATTCGTGTCTTTGGATTAATGTCGCAAATGAGAGACACTTTCAATAGACGTTTCGCTTTATATCGGCAACACGAAATATGGCGAGGGTAACTCAACATCGCCGCTAGTTAAATTGCCTCGGCAATTACTCTTCTTGTACGAGACGCGCGCTCTGTTCTTCTTGGCTCTTTTACGGTGGATCCAATTTTCCATCTCGTATCAGGTAAAAGGCTTCCGCTCGTAATAAGTTGCATAAACCTCGTTGTAAGTAAAGTCAACATTTTGCGATCGACGCGAAAATTCCGCTGAAAGTATCAAACTCGAAAAAAATTCACTAAAGAATTTGTACCGTGGGCGTGGGTACACATCGTTGGACCTCCGCTATAATTAGATTTGTAATATTACTCTGCTCTAGCCGTTAAAATACGAATGAAGATAGTACATTTATAATGGTACAATGAAATGAAAAATAAAATTGATTCTGATAACGGAGCACATTCATCTACTTACAGTGGAAGTAAAAAATATTCGTATTAGGAAGTTTACTATTCATAATGGTACAATGGAATAAAAAATAAAATTGATTCTGATAACAGAGCACATTCATCTACTTACAGTGGAAGTAAAAAATATTCATACATTATATAGGAAGTTTCACATCACAGAAAGTAGTTTATTTCTGTGTGATAATAAATAATAAATAAATAGTTATTTGTGTAACAAGTGCGGGAAGTGGATACGAGTGCGGAGTGGACGCACGAGCCAAAGGCGAGTGCGATCACCCGCACGAGTGTCCAATTCTCAACCCGCACGTGTTACACACCCTATTTTATATTACAAAGTGCATGGAAAGTGGCTTATTGCGCGCGCGTCATCTGTGCGACGGATGGCCGATTCCGCACGCGCGAGAGATTTCTCACTCGAGGCCGTGCAGGAATGAGATATTCCCGTTCGAGTGGGGAATTTCTCGCGTGGGAAATTGGCTATTTGTCGCACAGATGGCGCGCGCGGAATGGGCCACTTTCCACGCACGTGTGATATAATAATAATTTTTTCATATTATAAAGTCTCTCTTAAAGAAAAAAAAGACTTTATAATATAAAAAAAATTTATTTTTTTATTATTTATTAGAAGTTTTATAATTTTAATAAATTTATTGAGCTAAATGTGTTTGCTAAAGTGTGCTTGAAATTATAAATAATATCTGTTTACTTGCATTCTTTAAATCTATTAATTTAAAAATACATTCTTAAACTTTATGTATCCAAATATAATAGACAAGTACACACATATCTAAGGTAAGTGCACCTACTTGTGACCACCTAAGATTCTCGCATGAATGAATAAGAGAGGAAAGTATTTGTGATTCCAATCAAGAAGCAATTATACCGAACTCAAGATTAATCATTTTTGTATCGAAAAACTTGCTTTACTCGAGTTTTAAACATAATATAATAAATATTAAAAGAGAAATTGCAAACTATGTAAATGGTTGTTTTAAACATAATATAATAAAAGTTTTAAACATAATATAATAAATATTAAAAGAGAAATTGCAAACTATGCATCAGTGACTGCCTGATTTAATTTTGGATGTATTGATCAGTGATCGTCGTTTCGGTTTAATTAGTGGTATATTGTATTTGATAAAAAAAATCACTCAATAATTGAATAAGTAAGTAAGCAAGTAATTTGAAGCCATGATCACAAATCGGCATAAAATCAGTATAAATCAATATAAAACACACGATGTGTCAGTTAACCCAGAGTGACAGACGTTGTCGCTAGAGTTTTCTCTTGAGCATACATCGAATATTTTTCCGCTTACTCGTACAAATGCAATTCACACCCATCTAGAAACGTATGGGAGATCGGTATTAATTATGTTTTTTTTTAAGCAGCGAAATTTAATGAGCCCGTCACTGATAAATCCATATACGTGTTTTGTTGCACCGCTTTATAACGTTCGCCTATATACTCAAAGTCACCAACCTTTCTTGGAACATACGAATAGCACAACACTCCTTAATCGTTCACTGATAGTTTTGCGCACTAATGGTTTTCCAACGCTTGTTTTTGACGACGTAACAAAACTGTGACTGTGTCGTGACAAACGCCAGATCTACTGTCGCCGTCGGTAAACATGCGCTCGATCTGCCACTGGTACCGACACGAGCGCCTTATCACATTTTCACTAGTATTTGTTAAGGTAGAAGCACATAAAATTGCAGGAGCCATGAGGAGAAAGCAGAAGTCATATGCGCATGCGCTATGGTATCCGTAGAGCTCTAACAGATACCATAGCGCATGCGCATATGGCTTCTGCATTCTGCTCAAGGCTCCTGCAATTTTATGTGCTTCCACCTTTAGTCAAATATCACTAAAACCATATATCAAATCGTGGCTTATTAATCACAAAACACAATGCATATGTTTTTTGAGGATGAATTACTTAAAACTTCTGACTAGTTTAATAAAAGTCCGCGAGTGGTCACAGATACGATAAGGGTTACAATGTGTTTACCTTTATATATCTGCAATGAATTAATTTTCTATGACCAGCTATTTATAGTCGAAATAAATTGTCATTTTATTTATCAGTATGTTTATGGTTATTTATAGAAAAAGAGATATTTAGTGCAATTTCTTCTTAGAATTGACAGACGATAAGAGATAAAATTTGTAAATCGTTGCTCACTGCATATCCTTATCAGCGATGCATTTTTTTTATCGAGGCAATGATTCAAGTCTATTTCCGCGTCGCCTCTTCAAATCGCCTCTCGGCAATTTCATATAGTTATTTGTGTAACAAGTGAGGTAACTCGCTTTCGGCTCGTGCGTAAACTCCGCACCCGGGAATTTTCATCTTTACACACGACTTACACTCCCTATTTTATCTTGCAAGTGCCTGGAAAGTGGTCTATCACGCACGCGTAGCGTGCGTAATGGGGCACTTTCCATGCACGTGTTGCATAAAAGTTATTTACTCTTCATTTCCGATTGTGCAGTACGTCGAGTCGCGCATTGAATATATTATAGTTCATCATGACAGAAAGACATGAAGCATCGATGGTTTGTGAACAACTGATTTTTAACAGTCAGAAATCCAAGGTAAGGAAACGTATTGTACTAATATAATACAGTGATATGCAAGGGTATAAGGAACGAAATAGCGACAGTTTATTCTGTAAACCCGAAATATTTCGCGATATCAAATCGGTTGGCGCGCGGCCTCGAGCGAGATGAGGGGGAGTTTGTTTTTCGCGGGTCGTACGCCGCGCTGTGTTTACACGAGGTCGCGCCTCGCGCCGCGCGATTATTCGAGTGCCGCGAGTCGAGCGGGAAGGTAGTGCCGCTCCGTGAGTCACCGCATTATTACCCTTTGAAACGCAAACATTTGCCAGGAACAATTAACGATACGATTAGCAGACCGCGCGTGACATATATATTAATCCTTTAAGGGCAACGATTCATGGAGTACATCGAATTTGAAGTAAGTAATTTATCGAAACGATTATTTCGCGCGACTCAACTTTTTAATGTATAAATCGTAACGAATTGTGCCAGATAATCCAAAGGCTGATGGATTGTAACTTGTCCCTTACAAAAAAGTATTACTAACTGGTTAGTAATAAATACTTATTTTGTGTATTAATAATACTAAAATTAAGTATTTATTAGTACTTGAATCACTGTGATTCAAGTATTGCACAGTATTTTATTACTGGTCAGTAATTTATGAAAGTAGTATTTAATACAGGACGAGTATTGAATACTTAGTATTAAATTTCTGATGAGAAAGCATTTAATATTAGGTGATAAATACTTGTGTAATAAATACTTGTGTTGAATTACTGATGAGTATTTCAATGTTAGTGCTGAAATACTGGACCGAGGATTCCATGTGTAATAAATCACCGGCCAGTATTTTGATGTTAATACTCAAGTACTGAACTGAATATTCCATGTGAAATTAATCACTGACCAGTACTACAATTTGTATAGAAACATTATAATGGGTAATTCCTGATAATATTAAGGAAGAGAGATAAAAGTAAGGCACAAATACATTTTATATGAAGGTCTGTACTAATTCGTCGTGATAAAAGTGTACAAGTTTTGAAATAGTACTGCGGATATCATTCTTATATCCAATTCAAAATTTTATTACTCTTTTTAAACTGAATTTGTTTCTTAAGATGATTTTTGAAAAATTATATATTTGCGCTGGTTATGACACATGTAGACTATATATAACACATCAAATTAAGAAGTAGTCTACCACGTAAGGCAGTTGGCTCACGATCCAGAGGTCCCGAGTTCGAATCCCACCAAGGTAAGTGTGTTTTTCAAATACCAGAAAATATTTATAATTATAGACTGCATCTTAAGAAACAAATTTAGTTATAAAATAATAATTAAATTTCAAAAAAAATAATTTTTTTTATGCCGAGTAAATATCAGAAATCGAAATATCGGTGAGTAATTCAATACTAAGCACCAGTAGTTCTGTATAGTATTAATCACTACTTATAATATTTATCACTACTAGTATTTTCCCAGTATTTCCCAAATAAATATTGACAGTATTAAATCACTGAGATTTTAAGTATTTAGTCAGTAATACTTTTCTGTAAGGGGTTTTAGTCTTCGCACTTTATATTATTTTTTACATTTTATTTTTTTTATCCGGCTTGGACTAGTTCAGTTTTATGGTTATTTATTTTTATTTATTATATTAGTCGTAACCTATAATTTCTTTTTATATATTATTACTTATTTTTTGGCTGATAAAGACTCTGTGCAGCTCGAAACGTTCCGTTAACTTCTTTTGATTAAATGATATAATAAAGCATATTAAATGTGATACATACTATATCCTTATATGAGCCTGACTTTAGTTTATTAAAAAATAAAATTGTAGCAAAGGAAGATATAAATTTTATCTAAATCATTCTTTCCTCAGGGAGGACGGTAATTGTTTTTTTTATATACATATAATGCTTAGATTCAGATACGTGTTGCGGTGCCTTTTAAGGAGGTTCTACAGGTACTCTCTAGTCAGTTGAGAGATGAAGAGAAAATCTTCAAATTCATCGATTCTAAGTATTCATAAAATATTTTCGTGAATTTTGATGACGTTAGAGCTTATATCATACCCATATTAGTCGAAGCGAGGAATAATTAAAAATATCGTGTAAGTGCTCCTTTGACTCTGGCGGCTTATAATGGAAGAAAATGTGGTAACGTCGCGAACTTGACACCTTGACAGTTCTGCTCATATGACCGTGGTTATTTCACAATTTCACATAATTCTAGAGCGAGTACTTCTCCGTAAGCGCTCGTAAACGTTAGGTGCTTAAGTTTGAGGTGCTGTCATACTGTGGTGCTGTACTGGCTGTACACTTTTCGCGCGAGTGCAGTCGCTGCGACATTGCCAAATCTCCCTTGTTATTCGAAGCACGCTACGTGAACTGTGATATGGCCTGTTTCAATAGCCAATATCACAAAATTTTACGCGATAACCCTTGTTTTTCTCGATATTTCTGAAAAGGTTAGATCAAAATCTATAAGAGCTCCGTTTTTTTAATCTCTGGTAGGTCGTCTTTATATAATTAATATCTCGTTTCCTGTCTCCAAGAGCCCCTCTGCCGTATGTAGCTTATGTTAAAAACTGTGATTTCAAAATTCATTTTTGCAAATTTTTACACGGTAACCGATGCTAAAATTTTTTGAGCACTTTTCTCGCATCTCAATTTATACGTCCATAAAGTTTTTTCCAATTTTCAGATACATCCATTATCTGTAGAACCTCCTTAAGCTTCTCACCGGCTTCAAGTGTTTTCTTTTATTTTCTATATTTAAAAGCGTTAAGCAATACATGACCCGCCAAATCGCCAAATGACATGACTCTTGTAACAGAGAGGCGCGGTAATCGATCGTTCAGTAATTAGTTTGAAATACGAGAACAATAGTACACGCGGAGTTTGTTTAATGAAGCGTGAAATATTTTGTATTGTCATCAAGTCGGTTGTGTGTGTGGCTCGACGTTTATCTACGCGATGCGCGTCGTGCCAATTAAAGATCGCATTCGCGCATTGACATTCGAGGAGATAACGGCACGAGCTGCCATGTGTAAGGCTACTTTTTGGAACGCGATTATTTCTCCTGTGAATAATTAACGTATATCAGCGTGCTACTAATAACGTTACGCAAGTATAAGCGACGGCTGTTTACCGAAACGTGTATTCTATTTTAAAACAGAAATGAAGTATTGTAGAATAAGAAATAAAAATCATAAATTACCATTTCGCTGCAAATGATGATTGTTTCTTTAATAACATTTAGTTTTGTTGCCGCCGCAATTGTATCTTCCATCGGGCTTAAAATTTATCGCAACAATTTGCGGTGCCTAAGTTGTTATAGTTTACCGTTTCCGAATCGAAAGCAGATATAGTAACACACGAATTGTTGCGATTTATGTAACGTAAATACAGCCGTAAATTATCGATTGTTTGGAAATATTTTGTGTATTTCGCGGAATTGTATCGCGTCACGCACTGTTAACATCGGGAGTGTCGTGTAAAGTTCCGCGTGATTCAGTAATTAGTGCCCGCGCGACGGTCATTAACTCCGTTTTCTCTCGCAAGGTTCGCGAGTGTTGTGTTTTGTGCGGTCGACGAAGAAATCTGACAATGAGAGGCGGAGGAGACTCGGGGAGGCATCGGGCGACGGCAGAGCGACCATAAGTAGGTTGTTTATCATATTATTTGCAGAATTAATCGTTTTATAATTATTTTTACGCGCGCAATCCACTTTTAAAAATATTAATTATTTTTTAATCGTTGCTATACTTGTGTTTTAGATCGATGTAATGTTATAGCTCCGCTGCACTGTATCGGTGAGTTGTAAATTATCCGTTTTCGTAATTTGAGATAACAAATTGAGTAAATTATGTTAAATGTATCTAAATTATATAAATTTATATATATGTATCGGGAATTAATAAAAATAATAATAGATGAATATGATGTTTCCGTTATCTCAAAGTGGATGGACTAGAAAAACAAGTAGAAACTTGCACATTGCTTCCTCATAGAGGAAGCAAAATTATGGATCTTTGATCGCGTATAAAAATGGATCTAATCAATGAAATTTTAAAGAATTATATATGAAATAGGGGTAGAAAAAACTGAAAAATTTAATAGAATTAGATATAGATCGCTATCTCAAATATTGAGAAAGCTATAGGATAAAACACACTTTTCTAAAAAAAAAAAAAATTTCAATAAAATCTATATCGGTCAACCAATTTTAATAAAATTTTAGGAGAACATACTTTCTATGATACTCTATTTGTATGAAAAATTTCAACCCGGTATCTAAAAAATTGTAGAAGTAGATGCGTGTACAAAAAATCTGTACACACACACACACACACATACATACATACTTCGGGACATTTTTTACTAATACGATTTTTTGACATTTTAGAACATTTTAAACCTATTTCCATCAAAATCTTGAAAAATTTTTTTTCACCATCACAAAGCTTCCTCTATGAGGAAGCAATTTAAATTAATATGTAATCTTGAATCTTGAAATATTGACAGGTTTTTTAGAGGACTATCAAGAACATTATAAAGACAAGGTATAATGTTATTTGGGTATAAATTGATTAAATTTTCGACTTAATCGTTTAGATAAATGATAAATAATCAGAAATAAGTGAAAAGAAAAAGAAGTTAATAAAGTTATACTAAAATTTTTTAAAATAAAATTTTTTAATTTACTTTTATTTTCTTTATAGTATATATATTTTATTAAAATTTAAAATTAAAAGATGGTTGTCTATTGTATAATAAAATTGTTATCTATAGATTCTATATATAGAATATAGTAGGGAAACACACACACACACACACACAGCTATTATTTAAATGTGTTACTTTATTTATCTCTCTTTAAATAACTTTGATTTTTATACATATTTTTAAATATTATTTAAAAATTATTTTGATTGACAAGCGTGTGTAAAGAAACACTCTAATGCATGATTATTAGTAATACTTCTTTTTTATAATATATCAGTTTTATCTGAATTTGCTACAGCCTGTCCACCCATATTTTTAAAATAATTTGTCCTGGTGCTAACTGAAATAAAATAAAGTAAAATTTAATACAATTTCTTAGATTATATTTTAGATTTATATTTTATATTTTATATTTATATTTATATTTATATTTATATTTATATTTATATTTAT
>NW_020228346.1:245125-270974 GCF_003070985.1 Temnothorax curvispinosus
TATTTATATTTATATTTATATTTATATTTATATTTATATTTATATTTTAGATTAAAATCTTTGATTCTGATTAATTTTTGAAACATATTATTAAAATATTATATGCGAGATCTCCCATAGAAAGAAGATTTTATATGTATAATGTTGCTATGAAATATGATATATTATACATCCTATACAGTTAAATATTATTTTTTATGAATTTGAAAAATATATTTAAATAATTGACTAAATAACAAAGATTAAATTATTCTCAATAATGAAATTAACAAATGACAAGTAGAAATAAGTCTTAAGAGTTCAACACGATCGATGTTGCGTAAGTTAATTTTATATCGAGCTTTAATAACTATTACGATACGTATTTATAAATCGGATATTTTGGCTTCGCTTTAAGCCATTTTCAGTGATGCGGTAACAATTAAACCAAAATAATTTTTTCACGTTCTCCAGTGAGAAATAAGTGAATAACTTCAAAATTTGGTGGTTTGAAAATAGTGTAATTTTCTACGAGAAAATCCAAATAAATCTTGACCAATGATCATAGTTTGTTATATGATCAAATCAAAATGCTAGTCATAACTTGAGCAAAAAGAAAATTAAAGTCACTTATTCCATCAGCTTAGAGAACGCGAGAATAAGCATTGAAAATATATATTAACGTCTCTCACGTGCAGACTATATTCGACAAAGTACGTGGCGCGTTCAACTTCCCGTTTAGTGGCTTTTAAAAAGTTTTAAAAATTTTACAGCAGATTTTAATGTTTAACGTTCTGTGTAGCTTAGTTCAAGTTTTTCATTCCAAGAGTTATAACTTCAACACGTAATTTTACATGTATGTGTATTCATATTTTCTGAAAATGCTGCAGAACCGAAATAAAAAGATATTTAATCGTGAAATAATTTCGCGTGCATGACTAAACTAACCCGAAAAAGCACTGTATTTGATTTGTACTCATAATAAGTGGTTCTATTTCAAACTTAATAAATTGTAGATACTTTTTTATATACGATTTTCATGTACAATAATACAGTATTTTCGTATAACTTTTTTAACAGTTAAAGGTTGCTATTACGATCTTTATAGTTTGCTAAAATAATAAAGATGATAGAGAGTACTAGCGACGATAGAGAAAAAGTTTCGAATATAAGTATATGTATAAGAAATTTCTACGTGCTTATTTGAATTCGCAAGAGTGCGATCGTTTGGCATATATTCGCGTATGCATCTTCGATCCACTCACGATTGCATACGCGCGGTAGACGCATGAATCGCGATGTCAGACTTTCATACGCCGTTATCTTTCATGCGCTAACATCTAATATCGCGAATTTCGATCTCCGTGCGCCGCGCCGCTCGTACACGGCGCTCCTCTCCCGGAACTTATGAATACTCTTGGCATTTCTCGTGTCGCGTGGTAAGATTTTCAATATATGAAGCTTTTAATCCAATATTCTCTGTACGACGTTGGCGTACATGAAACCGCGGGGAAGGGGAAGATTGCCGCCGTACTCTCGGTCTCGCTTATTATGAACATCGTATACCTTTTTTTACAGGGAACGAGAAATTGGACTTTTTCCTCCGTAGATTAAATGCGGTTGATCTCTCAACTCGTTATTTGATAGGTACGCTTTTGCTGAAGCGTAAATTACAAAATGCAAGCGTTAATCCGCGCGAAGAGGCTCAGGAGAGTTTCCGGGAGGGGGGGGGGATTTCGTCTTCTCAGATTTATTAAAGTTAGCCAACTAAAATTTTAGCTTACATGGTTCTTGCATCATGGTTCTTTGTTTCGCGCTTCAACAGTATTAGTGGCTGTATAAACTTTACAGCGCATCGCGCTGTTTAATTGCGCAAAAGCTCTACGTCGTCATATCGTGCTCGTTCGTCTCTCTTCACATTTTCCTTCGTCGGACGCGTCGCGGTGTATTCGACAGGACGTCTTTTTAATCTGCTATATCTCCCCATACGGTTCGTACGGTTCACAGCGCGCGTTAAAGCGAAAAGAAGAGGTTTAATGCTAGGTCGCGCGCGCGTATATCTTTCCGGGGGAAAATTGTTCTCATACTTTCATCCTGTCGCTTATTATAGGACAGGTCGGGAGATTGTACCTCCTGGTCGCAAATCATATTTAATATGAAGGTGATAAAATCGTTCATATCCAGCCCTTTTATACCTTCGATATAATCAGCTTGCATTTTCGCTCGGTATTGTGTAACGTGCGAAAATTGAAAATCGCCGCGAAATTTAGGTCATTTATAAAACAATTTGATTAATCGATGATTCAATTATTCTGATTTTATCGTGAAAGCGATCAAGAAATCGGTACAAGTAATAATTAAGAAACAATAAGAAATGATATTGCAAAAAATAAAAATTTGTAAAAATATCATTTTTAATTACATTTTACTTATATGTTGCAAGAACAGAAATCAGTGATTCATTTAGATATGTTTAGCTTCGTACAACTGTAACCTCGTTCTATTATTATAATTTTAGTTTGAAATTAATTTCGAATTTGTTCATTAATTTCGTTCTATTAATTTTTAACGTAAGATACACATTTAGCAGCAACCCGGATGAGGTATGTAATTGACGTAAATAAGAAATAGGCACGAGCAAATCCCTTAGCAGGAACGAGAAATTCAAGATGCATTTTCTTTCGGCGAAAGAAATGGCGGACGAAATGAGATTACATGTGATCCAATGGCTATGAATTCTCATTCTGGATAAACGGGGACGATTCATTGGCTCGTAACGAAACCTCGATACCGCTTCCTGTGCCTGATTCACACCGCACACCCTTCTACATAGCGGATACAGGGTACACAATTAGCCGAGTGCCACTCTAATAAGGATTTGTATTGTGTGCGCCACGGCAAACCGAAGCGCGTTCTATACAACGACGAACAAGTGGACACGCAATATACGGTGCCCTGACAATTACGATTAGGATTACGAGATCTCGGGATAGCAGATTGTCACATCGGTCGACATTCGCATGCAACTCGCTATACAACTTTTGATCGCAGATTACATGGGAATTGTATAGGGGCCGAAAATAGAATCGCGAATAAGCTTCAGAATCAGAAATATGTGACATATGCATATGACAAAGTTGTAAGGATGTGAATATGATAAATCAAGGCGATTTAATAGTAAATTAATGGTAATCCAATCTGAGATAAATTTTTTTCCAAATTTAAATCTCTCTTTCTCTCTCTTTTTGAAATAAGTTTCTAGGTTATGTTTAATGCGATGCGTATTTTAGTTATTTTAGTAAGCTAATTATATAACATTTATTTATATAACATTGTTATGCAATAAGAGAATTTTTTGATAATTGTATAAATATGAGTTAAGCATCTCTAAAAGCAATTGTTTAATAGAAAAGATTGGCAAAAGTGTATTTTTCCACATAATGTAATACTTTCATAAATTATTAAAAAAAGAAGGTATGAATAATTTTTTTTATTATTAAATATTAAAAAAAAAAATATTACATTATAGAGAAAAATTATATCTTAAGGGGGTTTTATACGTCTATTGCACATATTTTCAAGAATTTTTTTGTTATAGTAAAATGTATTGAAATATCTCGAAACTTTTATATATTTTCTCACATATATTGAAGTACATAAATTTTTTTTTTTCTTATTTATGGCGACAAATGTAAGAGTATCCCATATAAATCTGGTTGACATGATATCTCGAGTTAAAAACGTCTGAAACAAAAAATTCAAACAGGATATAAGTAGGATTAAAATATAAGTAGGTGGCTATAACCGGTACTAGAATTAAACATTTTGGATAAAAAGAAACAAAATGGCGGACTTTTTTAGTTGCAGAAAACTGCAAAATATTCGTCGAGATATTCAAAAATCCACCATTTTGTTTCTTTTTACCGAAAATGTTTAATTCTAGTATCGGTTATAGCCACTTACTTATATTTTAATATCCCGTTTGAATTTTTTGTTTCAGACGTTTCTAACTCGAGATATCATGTCAACCAGATTTCTATGGGATACCCTTACATTTGTCGCCATAAATAAAAAAAAAATTTTTTTTTATGTACTTCAATATATGTGAGAAAATATATAAAAATTTCGAGATATTTCAATACATTTTACTATGACAAAAAAATTCTTGAAAATATGTGCAATAGACGCATAAAGCCCTCTTAATAAATATCTTATTTGCCAAAGTTGCTTCTAGAGCTGCTTAATTCTTATTCTAAGCAATTTATTTATTACTCAAGATAAAAATCTAAACACCATTGAAATTTATTTCAATTTATTTTTGAATTATTTTTAATTTCTTCCAGAATACAATGGCAATTTAGACAAATATATAAATTATTTTATAGGATGAACAATTTTCAGTCCAAACATTTTCTTAAATATAGTACGCAAGTTTGAACATTATATTTTTTAACTGCCGATGACAAGTACGCATTGCGCGCAGTGTGAGTAACACAAACTCGTACATTTGATGTTGCATCATGTCACACGCAGCCTGTAAACTTTCATTCTGTCACAGCAGCACGCGAACAAACTACCGAAGAGATTAGAAGTTTGTCGGTGTACCTGCGCGCCTTTAGGAATACGTGAGATATTCAGTCAAAGACTAATGAGGAGAATGCTCGCTGCGTGAAGATAACTTTGCACGACTAACAGACTAAATTATGTTAAAGTAAACTTTATCTGGAAATTACATTCTTATAAATAATAAGATTTTATATAACAGAACAACGGGCGGAAAAACGAAAAAAGAATGATAAGACGAAGTATGCAATGACTGCTCGTATCTTTATAATTTTTCTTTAGTTTTATTGATTTGGAAAGAATCTGCACTCATACATTTAATATAGTAAGTTACTCCGGCAATTGTAAAATAAAACTACGCGAACTGTCGTCTGTTATTTTTGCCGAGTAAGAAACTTCGAGTAAGAAAAACGTAGATATTTGGAAATTGTGTTTCCTCTGATAAACGAAAATCGTATATCGACATTTCCCAGCTCTGTGAGGAAAACCTTCAGGCGCAAAGCTCGCTTCCGATAAAATTTGATCGGAAAAAAGTAAATGAATGTACGTTATTGATAGGAGAAAAGTGTTTCAGCGAAAAAGATGAAAGGAGAGAGGGGGGACTGAAAAGGAAAGAGAAAATGAATATAAAAAGAAAATTTGAGATAACTATATAAAGGGTAACAAGAATATTTTTAGGTCTCGTATATATCAAATATATATTGCGAAACTTATTTTATGCTGAACGAATTAACGAACCTGAGAGAAGATAATTCTCTCAAAGGCATGAATATTTTCTAATTTTAGTGCCGCAAAAATAAAGCAATTGATTTATTTTTATTGATTGACTTTTAGAGTCTGCTACTTTCGTCTCGGATAATATCGTGAAAGAGAAAATTGCACTCGGATCGCCTTCACGAAGCCGGATCTGTTTTAAATCCAGATTGTCGAGAGCCGAATCCGATATAAGTCTGAAAATCTCGGATAATTTGATACACTACGTTAAATTGCAAGTATATGCTTCTTTAAGCTTTTGAGAATCGTAAGAGATTTTAATGATAGTTCGAAAAAACATTTTTAGATATCCAGCACAATGCAAAAACCAAAACTTTAAAAGTATCAAAATGTAAATGAAAGTTTATATACGTTTATTATCTGTTTGTTAAACGTTGACGATAGCAAAATACATTCAGCATTTCTTTTCTTTTTTGATCCTTTCTGATTAATAAAAATTATTGGGATAAATTAATTATTGGTGATAAAATTTTTCTACTTTTTATATTTTGATTTTGATTAATCTAATTTTTCTAATAGCTGATTTGTTTCATTCGAATTATCGAATTCTTTCTCTTTCTCGCTTAAATTCTCTTTTCTTGGCCCTTTACAAAGTACTCTACGAACTTAAATCTACATTATTCTCGTCCCTTCATGCATTTTGATTAGTCTAATTTTTTTAACAGCTGGTTCGTTTTATTCGAATTCTCTCTTCTCTCTTCCTTAAATTTTTTTTCTCAGTCCTCCCGCATAAAATACTGTTCAAACTTAAGTCTACATTATTCTCGGCGTTTCAATTCATTTATCTCGCATATTGCCCCCCTGGAATGGAGCATTATTCCATAGCGATAACCCTTACACAACAACCCTTACACGCTATATTGCAACGGGTTAATATCATGGTAGATACGTTATCTTTATTGATCATCAATTACGTCGGCGGCGTCTTTAGCGAGCTAAGGAGCGGTGCAATTAGATAATACGTTATCTACGTTCGCTATCTTGTTTCCCTCGTGCAATGGCTTTTAATTCGTGCGAGCAGCTCGAGAATACGATAGTGGACTTATCGGATCGCTCCATGTTCTGTAAAGGGGGGAAAAGACACCCACCGCGGATAATATCGCGAAAGTGCACGATAGGTACTCTTTCCCGGCGACTCAGAAATTGGATACCAGCACGCCGCGCGCCGGTTTCGTATAATAATGAGCGCGCATGTACGCCGCGACTCCATTGAATTTTGGGATAGATCCAAATTGGATCTCACGTATTTAGCGTCGCCGACCGACACCAACTGGGTTACAAGTATTTCAGGAACGGACGAAGTAACGTCCGACGAATCTCTTTTGCCTTTTACCCGTTGCTTATTTGGAAATAATCTTTAAAATCTTGGAATTAATCTGAGGATGAAACTGAACTCGATATAGACTTTTGTTTTTTTAAACGCACCATTACAGTTTCTTTAATTACTATTTGTTAGGCATTTGCTCTTTATTTTACTCTTGCGATAACTTTTCTTACATTTTAATTAAAAATTTAGAGTCTTGTTCCTTATTAATCAGGATAACAATTAGTCTTTATGTATACAATAAATAACAAAATATCCGATATTCTGAGATGCCTTCGTTTTATCGGGGAGAAGTTTGTACATTAAATTCAAGCAATATCGAAGAATGATCGTTTATAACTACGTTGTAACGGGTTATAGATTCATTATGTTTCCACTTTATTTCGAGAAGTACTTATAGACGTCGAAAAATAGATGAACTTCGGGCTCCGAAAATTCATTATCCGACACTGATGGACTCGCTGGCGTGCACCTGTACTCGTTTAATGACGGCGCATTCGCCGGAAATAGCTGCAGCTACGATAATGGCGGATACAAATGACGACCCGATTGTTTTCCTCCGGTGCCCACCCCCTCGGCTACCTACCTCTTCACGACGACGACGCGACGGTCTTTTCGCTCGGCGACTTCTAGCGGAAATGCGCCGACAAGTAATTCGACTAGTTATGCCGACTATAATACTCTGCTCGTTGCGTAGATATATATCAGCTTTAATGGGGAATTAAAACTACTCGGCGCGCGGCGATAAATTTTGTCAATTAATTATTTGCACTGAAAAAAAGTTTGGTTAGAATAACCTAAAGCTTGGTGAAATAGCTTCAACTAAAGGGTTTAGTGATTATGACGAAATATTTGGTTAATGTTAACCGAATTTGTTAACATTAACCAAATTTGTTAACATTAACCAAATATTTCGTCATAATCACTAAACCCTTTAGTTGAAGCTATTTCACCAAGCCTTAGGTTATTATAACCAAACCTTTTTTTCAGTGTGTGTCATATATATTTTACTCTTTCTAAATCTCAGAGTGGTTTCGCTATACTAATATATTAGAGTGATTGGGATAGTCACTTCAAAAAAGAGGGTTGTCACTCTAATTTGAGTAAATGCGGGCACTCATAAGGAGTGAATTTTTCACGCAAATTTTTAGAGTGGTTACTCTACCGGAGTGATACGATCTCACTCTAAAGCTACAGTAAATCACGATTCACTAAAGATCGATAATCTCGGACGGAGAAAGAATTAACCAATCGCATTGGTCAATTGCCGAATTTTTTAAATGTGATTGGTCAATTATTTCTCCGTCCGAGATCTCGGAGCGATTTTTAAGTATCGTGGACACAAGGTTTTAGAGTGGCAAATCGCTCGAAGTGTACAGGCTCAATTTTCACTCTTCGTTACATTTGCATTTCACTTGTTTTGAGTGACATTTTACTCTTCGACTTTTAAAGAGCACAGCGCTGATAACATGTCTCACTGTTGGGGTTTAGTCATATTTTTTATATTTAATCGAAATATTAATATCGAATATTGATGCGATCTTTGATGATATATTAATGTTGCACATTATTTGGATTGACTTTTTCTGTAATAATTTTCAACCTCAGTACTCCTATAGTTCATCTTCCGAGATAAAAATAATAATTATTGAGAAATTTATTTTGACTTATAGGACTTATGATAGATGATAGTATAATTGGAATAATTCCGGATTTGAATGCACAGAGAATTCCGGGCGAATACAATACCTTAGAGATAACTCGCGGGAAGAGATGTCTTCGATCTTCCGCGTGATCGACCGAATTTATCCACTCGCGATTCACGACGCGCATATACGAAGTCGCATATGAAAAGTCACTGCTGTTCGTTTTTGCGATTTTTTCGGATAAGCTTTGACTGTGGACGAAATTTTTTTGTTTCCTTTTTGTACGCCGTGCTTTTAAGAGTACCTATGCTAGTTCGATCATGCTAAATTCCCATAACGTACATAAAGGGTGATCGCATAACGACCCCCGTTGATTAATAGGCCAATTAGGTAATGATAATAGCATGGATGATGGATAAAGTTTGCTTAACTCGCGTTCAATCGGAGATTAGGTATTTCCGGCGGAGTTTGCAGACGCGTTAATTGCGCGAACTCTGCATATATTTTGAAATTAGTCACTCTTTAGATTCACTTTTTTTTATTTTGCAGTGATAATTTTTTAATTTTATATTTAACTCGTGTTTATTTTTTTACACGAAGTATCCGAGATTTATGACGAAAATCGAGCGTGCTATATTTTCGCTTATATTTGAAGTCCGGAAATCCGTCAATTTCGTTTCGCGCGTACGACGGAAAAATGCCAAGTTTCGCCACTTGGACCTAAATTTTACCTTGGATTTCGTCCGATTTTTATCTGTGCCGAACAACGTGCTGCATATGCGGAAAATTACTCCCGTCGCCAGCATCGTTTGGTGACTCTCGTCTGATTCGATGCTTTCTAGGCCACAATCAGTTTCCTGTCAGTACGCAGCATCACGTACGTATTCGCAACGTACACGTGTGTGTTTGTGTGTGTGTGTATGTGTGTGTGTGACCCGGGCATACGTAGCGCATGTCGATCGTGTTGTTTCGGCGACCCGCTTCCGGGAATCCTCCTGTTTCCTCCGTGTATTTCGTTACGGGATTATAGCGTCTGTCAGGTACATTAAATTACTTCTCCGCGACTCAGCCCTAAGGTATATAAGCCTTATTTCGCTCGTGGTTCCCCGACGCGATCTGAGCAGTTCGATCAGTAATTGAATGTCGTCGAGGGTCACTGGAAAATACGACGCAGGGCGTCGCGAACATCTGTTCATAAATCACTCTCGTTGACTTTCATGTCGATATTTTATTCCTGCACTTCTTTATTGCTCATTAACACCTTTGTTACTCTTTATTGCCTACATTAACGATATTCGATGAAATTGAAATTGGATCAGAATAATGCACAGGTGAAAGCACTTTAATATTTTTATACAGAAGTCAGATTTACGACACATAATAATTAACTTTATATCTCATCGATTAAATAACGATTTCGCGAAATATTTTGAAAGAACTTTAATAAATATATTTCCAAAGTTACGCAAAGTAAGATTACACGAAACTTTTTTATATCGTTGTCAGTGAATTATAGAATATAAATATGATACGCGATTTTATAAATTTGTAATCGTCAATGGTATGTGATAATAAGATTCTATTGAAAGGTTTCAGGTAGGTATTTGATATTTTCAAAGGTATTTTGATATTTCAGAAAATATTGGACGTATATGTTGTGACGTTGTAAAATTTTTATTATCTTGAGGGAAAAGCCGTGTGTGCGCACGCTACTGTATTTAGTTTTCCTTTGGCCTAAGGCGACAGAAAATCTGCGTGGCTTGTTCTGGCCTGCTTCCAATTTTGCACGTTTTATCTCGAAGCAGAAATAAAATAGCATTTTGGCTCCAGGATGGTACCTGGATTAATATATATATGGTTATAAATATAGAGAATATATATCGAAAAAGTTACGAGACCAATTAGATTTGAATTTATCCATGTACAAAACATTAAAACTTTGAATATTATTTTTAATAATGTTGAGATATTGATTAACTGAAAAATAATATCTCATTATACAGTTACTTTTGAGCCTTAATTGGATACAATTATTATTTAATGTTTATTATTAAAATTTGAAGTATATACCAATGTCCCACTATCGAGGCTGTTATTTGATTTTATTCTTGCTTGTTTATTATTGTTTGAAACGATGAGAAATATTACAATTACAACAATTGCAATGTTGCAATATTCGAGCGTAATGCAAGATGAAAATTTAGTAATCAAAGAGCACCAGGTTTGTACAAACGTGGGAAATAAATCAACATTACTGGAAACGTGCTTTTCTCGCCATAAGCTCAGACCCCATTAAACATTAATTGAGCGCGTAATCCGCCTCGGTAAAAAAAAAGCGAGTTACATCGGACAGTTATGTAAATTAGCTTGTATATCTCATCGCTCTCATCGATTTCCGGGAGTGCGGAGCGTACCGATAGAGAACGGTCGGATTTATCGGGATTTAGCGGGACTATAGTGTCCACGGAGGGAACATTCCCCCGATCCGATCGACTTATTGCGGGTAAAGACGGAGCGCGGCGCGCGAGATTTAACGCGCGTTTATTTACAGTAATGGCGGTCTAATTAACCCGGATTTACGCGCGTTCTTCTTTCTCGACGCGTTCTACCGTTTATCAAAATAAGGCGGCGGCAACGTCGACGACGAATTCCACTACGTCCTTAGCCCGCGGAATCCCATTTGTAACTCCCCTTTTCGCCCGTCTATCCCGCAGGAGTTTTATTCGCGTGGAGCGTCATTCGCCGAGAGATGCAACAACAAATTATCCTGTCGCTCCACGATGGCACTTCCGCTGGAAATCCCTGTCAAGTCTGGTTCTTAATGCACCGCGCCGCGAGACCGGCGGAAATAGCAATGACTGTCAAAGACAGGAGCTTCAATCTTCTCCGTGATCATGAACTTCTCGTGCTCGAGCAAGTAATCTCGTCGTAAAGCTTCGATTTACTATTAATTACGCGAAACTTGTAAGTCGCATTATAAATCCGTAATTCTCTATTTAGAAGGACTATCTTAATTTTTGAGACCTAAGCGTAAAGCGGTATAAAGTTGAAAGGGATAAGGGAGATATAGTGTCTACTTTTTTAGAATATTAAATAGGGTTAAGTCCGGGACAGTTCGACCACTTTTTGTTTAAAAAATCGTACATTTGTTAATTTTTTGCATTTATTTATTTTAAACACGTTAATGCTTTCTTGAAATATTTAAGAATAAATGTAAATCATAATTTATAAGAAACTAAAAACATTTATTTTTATTTTTTGAAAAAAAATAGAGATATTGCAACTGGTCGGTCTCACCCGCATGTCAGGGTTAGACCGTCCACACATTGGGTGAGATCGACTTTAAAAAACATTAAATTAATGGGACACCCTGTATATAACTTTTGCACACATATTGATCTAATAAAGGCAGCATACAAAGATTTTTGTTACTATATTCTTCAAATGCATTACCATAACGAGTGCGTGCTAAGGATATCAATAATTATCAAAGATAATTTCGTATCCGTCATTTATGAAGTTTATTCAATATTTTTACAGAAATATTTTTAATTTAAACAATAAGAATAATTTTTTTTTATTTTTGATATCAATTTTTATGAAAAATGTTGTGTTGGCTAGACTAATATTAAATTGTCTATTATTTTATTTTTATTATTAACAATAATATACGGTCATTTTATTTATATAATGTATTTTTTATGCATGGATAACAAATTAATTATATCTAATAGACGTTTCTTTTAATTTGGTCACTATATTTTTTGCAGTGTTTTTTATTTTTATCACGTATGTCATGTTCGTTTGTAACATTTTTCGTTTGATGAAAAACCTGCTTTTATTTACCTTCCGCGAAACATATCGCGTAACAAATTTAAAGAACAAACTACAACTTTTGGACCTGTACGCTATAAATTATCACAATTTTCGTTTTTCCGGGATGCGAATGCTTCAAAAACTTCACAATCAGATAGATACATCTCATGTTATATTTCCTCCTTTTATTTCGCGAAAGTAAAGAATTTGTCCGAAGAACAGAGACGCGAGATCTCCACCGTTGAAGCTTACGTAGAGACCAGGTTATTGACTCGTTTCGCGCAACCGGCAGATCTCTCGAAAAAGATAAAATTAGATTTGTTCGCGTCTTAAGCTTCTTAACGTAACGGGTAAATTTTAAAGAAAATATCTGCGAGTGCTCAGATCTTACACTATATTTCGTGGGTTCTGCTAATACTATCTAAGAATAAGAATTATCCAGATAATGACGATATTTATTTTTTCTGTTTATAAACTCGATATATTCTTGGTTTAATAAGCAAGCATAATATTTTAATGATGCATAATTAAGTTATTATCGGTTTACTAAAAAGTTTAAATATTAAAAATTGTATTTGAGGAAATGTAAGAGCTAGAAAGAACATGCTGCAATATTCCATTTAATTTTTACGCAAAAGTGCTTTGATACATTTATTAGACATATTCACATATGTATATATCGATTTTAAAGATTTCCCTATAATATTTAAACTAGTTGTATGTATCACGTAATATATATGTGTAAATACAAAAGAGGGTAAGTACATAAAAGAAAGGGAAGGCGCTTCAAATTGCGTCGAAGCATATTCCTCGAATATGACCGATTTCTCGTCTGTCTCGTGTGAAGCGATGCGGAAATTACTTTTCTCGGAACAAGTTGACACTTACACAACTTGACTTGAGTGTCTCGCATGCGGCTTGCCGTTTAAACCCCCCCCCCCTCTCATCCTTTAATGCGAAAGTTAGCTGCGCGCACACGCGAAGTTCGAAAAGCTCTCCTGATGTCGATAAACGCGCTCGTCGCGGCTTGAATGCAACTCGTGCGCGGCAACTTTGCGAAGCGTAAGCACCCCGTAAATATGCCTATTACACGATGCGAACCGTGCGTTTTTTGAAGAGGAAGCCGACCTTACGGCGGCTCGTAAAACGCTCAATTGCCATTTCGGGGCCTAGGTAAGTTTCATTAAACTTCTCGCTGAGTAAATGAGCGATTTAAGCGTCGTAAAAAGTTGCAAGTTTCGGCGTTAGTAAAGTGAGTTTCTGAGAAAAGGACGGTAAGAAAGTGGAGGAGAAAATCGCGGGAATGGTAGAAAAGATAGTTAAAAGTGAACAGATAGTAGAATAAAGTAGAACGGTGTTCCCTTTCAAAAAACGTAGTTCGATTTCCGTTATGTTACGAAGAGAATAATAAACGACGGTAATGAATAATTGAAAACGGTGATCAGTTGAAAGTATAGATATACAAACAATAGCGATTTGTGGAAAAAGATAAAAGGAAAATAAAAATCTGTAGCTCGTCGAATAGGAATAAAGTATAAAAGTAAGTATAAAATAAAGACGTTTGATAGTAGTATTCTCTGGATTATAAATGTAAAAAGAAGAAAGAGCGAGAAAAGAAGTGATGGACAATGAGAGAAAAAAATAGTTGCCGTTATCACAATTTTACTACAATTTTTAGTTATTTTTTATACCAATTACAATAATTATTTTACCATCAAATTATAGTCACAAATACCAAACACTTTCCTCTCAGTGAAGAGAGGGAGAAGAAACAAAGCGCCCGGTAAAAGGTTGCCGAAGGAATGGATTTATTCACGAGACTCGCGATGGGTGAAGGATAGCGGGAGATAAAACGGTCAAGATGTGCCCCGGCGAGGCCAATTTAACTTTCGCTGTTGCGGCGAGGCTATTTCACCATTTGCAATATCAGAACGCGATAAATTATCCCGCTCGGCTTTACCGCCCGCTCCTTACCTGTTGGTCGGCGACAACAGCGATCGAGAAGAACGACCTGTAAGGCGACGAAGTAACTTAACTCCGTGACACATTGCGCGCGAGCGGGAAGTCGGTCTACCGTTTCGCCCTCGCGCGTGCGATGATACATTATCGTGCCTTGAGAAACGTAATCGTGCGACGTGACACTTTCGCACGACGGCATCGGACGGTTATCGGATAATCGGATAAATCCTATTTGCCCCTCAGAACTCGTTACATCTCGTAGTCATGAGATGAGGTGCGCGCCGGATAGAGTGGGTACACAAGCGATCCAGTTAGCGCATCTCCGGGGAAAAATTTTCTAGAATATTTACGTTGTGTGCGGGAGCACGGCTGTTGGCGGAGGAGCCGGTTAATGTAATTGAACAACCAAGTGGACGTTACGTCGCGGAAATTAAGTCGTCGGTGTTAAGCGCGCGCGTAGCGTTACTTTTATACCCAGCGGAATCGCGTGACTCGGCGCGTATCGCGTTCACCGCGCCGCGCGCCGGTGCGTGAATTTTAAGATAATAGCGTCTCCTCGCTCTTGCAGGCTTTATAACTCTTCAATTATTGATTTCTTTGTTTAGCGTTTTTTTTTTCACAATTGATTTTGAGATGAAAATCAAGATGCTATATTCAGCGTAAAATATATATTGCCGAGATGCAAACTGAAATATTTCACGCCGCCTACCATCTCCTTAGATTTCCCTGCAGAATTTGGGTAACGAAGAGGAATCTACATCACGTTTTTGTTTAAAGTTGAACATACGAGAGGAAGCTTGTCCCGTGCAAACAACGAGCAAGCAAAATACAGCAAAAAAATAGACGTTTCATAATAAATATGATTACGCGAAAATATTGCTTTCAATAAATTGTACATATATGGCAATCATACTGAAATGCGTGGCTTGTGTACAGCGTGACCGATGCACGAGATATTAGCGATATATCTCCTAAATTTTGAACGCCGCATAGCTTATTCCGGTGAATAGGATTCAATGAGATTTACTGTCATTTGCCGGATATCGTTGACGAGCGACGTGCGATTGCAGCAAATACCTTAATTTCCGAAGCACATAGCTATATGTACGCAAATCATCACTGAATATTCGAAATTGCGTTGTATATTTATGCCAAGTACAAACGGGGGCCTAATATCGCGAGTATTGTGCTTTTATGATGTAGTTATAAGCTTTGTAATACGCGTGATTTTGAGTTACAGTAATGAAAATTAATAATACATATGGATAATTTTAGAAAAAAGCATATTTGTATGATATAAATCAATAATACACAATTTTAGAAAAAAAAAATAGTTTTATATAAAAGTAATTTAAATGATTTATTAAATTAGTTTTTTATTTTGAATTTAATTATTATGTAATTTACTTTAGATACTGTTTAGAAAAGTTAATTTTTTACAAATAATGACAATTTTTTATATTATAATTTTAATTTATTCAAATTATACAAAAATAATTTGCAAGTAAAATAGAAATTAAAATTCCATCACGATTTAGCATGTTATATTTAAATTTGTAATTTTACTTTTTAAATGCATATTTCTGTATAATTTCTTTTATATACCTACACATAATTGCAAACAATCGCGGAAATAAGATTATCTTTTTAGGATAAAAACTGCGGATACTTTATCAAATTTTACAAATTTTAATGTGTCTGCATGCACCAATATGACCACCTATTATAAGTTATGCTGCCGGTTCATCCTGTCAGTCGCAAAGATAGAGAAGACTACACCGTACGTCAGAGAAATGTATCAGCGTGCTCCGATATGCGCGCTTTTTTTTATAGCGAGCAGGATTTCGATAGGAAATGCGGTACTTGGTCTCGATTTTGAGGGAAGCGACGCGGACGAAGTGCTCTCGATACCAATACGCCACACGTTGACGGTCAGTTACAAATTATGGATCCTCAAAGCCCGATGCTGTTACTTGGCGTCTCGCCAGGCCGGTTCCCATCACAGGCCGCTACATTTTTTAAATCCTTTTGCTCGCCCTTCGACCACCGGCGTGGTGTGGTTCACGCAACGACCGCGAAAATCAATATTCTCGAGATAAAGTATGAGCGTGATTCCGCAGCGCCACGTGCTCCGTCATACACGTCCGAAGACAGTAAATTCCACAGTAGTGCTCACACACTCAACGGAAGAAAAAAAAATTCGTTAATATATATGATGAATAAATGCGGCTATTATATAATAATTCCTTGTTAATAGGTAGCAATTTGTAAACGTGATAGTCAGTTAGATTTCATTGGAATACAATTTGTCTTTTTCGGTAAAAAATACTTTAGAAAATAATCAACTAAAGTAAATTTTGTTTTTTATTTTATAAATAATTTTGACATTATCTTATTTCTTTTTAGTAATTGGAAGCACATTGACTGCTTTTTTAAATAGTAAGTGCTATTGTTTCAGTCATAACATGACATCCCGGGAAAAAATGGAAGAGATCTGAACAGATTTGAGCAGATCTCATCAGATCCAATCCACTCAGATCTGGTTTGATCAAAATATTGGCCCTATCTGATCAGATCCAATCAGACATGAGTAGATCTGATCCGATCCTAGAGGATAGAGTCAGATATGTAACGAGAATAGTAATTTATTATATCTGCTCAGATCCAATCAGACATGAGTAGATCTGATCCGATCCGGTGTCCATCCACTGCAGAAAATTGTTGTTTTTAAATGTTATTTTTTAAATGTGTCACTTTATTATAAGTAGACTCCACGATACAAAAGTTGTGCCGTTCCACGATTTACATAACTTGGCGCAACTTAGCACGACACTGGCGTGTCTGATACCGTTCTTATACCACTGTTCATCAAATTTTAAACACGAGAATCAGATTCCGTCGGATGCCATCTATCGGATACTTTGAGATGCAACATTATGATCTGATCATATATAATTTTATATGACTATATAAGTTTATATGTGATTATATTATTTTATCAGTTTAAATTATAAGGTATGTTTGCAAAATAATTTAAAAGATTTATGTTTTATATATACATATACACATTAATCTTTTATATTTACCTATTATTAATTAATTTTGCACGAAACTTTTTTAATGGAATATTTATAATAAATTCTAAATATGGTGTCAAAATTAACAATTATTATTAAATTGGCAAGACTATATTTATTATATATATGTTAATGTTTCAAAATTGAGAAAACTGTTTTTAATATAAAAATTAATTGATTTTTTGACCAAAAATCATTTAAAAGCTTCCCCTTTACAGAGTTAATATTATATTTGCTATAATGTCCAACATTGGGTGTAAAAATTAATAATGGACGATTTGAGAACAAAATTTTTATAAGTTCTATACTGGCGAGATCTGCTCAGATCCGGCAAGATCGGAAGAGATCTGATTGGATCAGCAACACAACTTTGTAAGCCAAGATTGGACTTATCTGGTGAGATCAAGATATGTCTGACTAGGTCTGCTCAGATCCGGCAAGATCGGAAGAGATCTGATTGAATCAGCAACACAACTTTGTAAGCCAAGATTGGTCTTATCTGGTGAGATCAAGATATGTCTGACTAGGTCTGCTCAGATCCAGCAAGATCGGAAGAGATCTGATTGGATCAGCAACACAACTTTGTAAGCCAAGATTGGTCTTATCTGGTGAGATCAAGACATGTCTGGCTAGGTCTGCTCAGATCCAACAAGATCTGAGGCATAATGTCTGCTCGTACTTCAGGAGATCTGAAGCAATCAGATAATGTCCGATTAGATCAGAAGAGATTCGATTGGATCTGCGATTCAATATTGAACGGCAGCAATGGTCAGATCTGGTGAGATCGGATTATAGTTCAGCATATCTGGCTGCATGTGATTAAATATGGCCATGCAGATCTAGCGAGATAAAATTGTATCCAATCAGATCTGACTTTACTTGAATTTCAGATCTCGTTGTATCTCATTTTATCAAATCAGACATGGTCAGATCTCCTCCATTTTTTCCTGGGATAAAAAGCAACATTTTTTATTAACATTAACATTTGTATTTTAACATTTGTATTGTATCGTACAAATTAGAAGATATTGCAGTGCTTAATATTTTTTCAACATATACAAATTATATTATAATAGTGTATATTGCATTATTAATATAAAGTTACATGTGATTACATTTATATATGTTGACTTTTTAAATATTTGTTTCTTTCAAAAAACTTGAAGTGTATCTAAGATTTTTAAATTGAACAATCTTTAGTAATCGCCCGACGGAAGGAAAAATTATTCAGTGTAATCTTGGTAACGAAATTGTGGATCTCTAACTTGAGAAACACTGTTCCGCCGACTGCGCGCCGACTTGGAAGAACGAAAAATTACGATCTCCATTGCTGATATTGCGGCAGGATTATGCCAAAAGCGCGGAAATGTTAAACAAAAAGTGGATATTGAAAGGGCCAAGTTTTACCCAGTTTTACATAACATCTTTCATATAAATTTTAACATCATTTTAACATTTATTTATAAACGATCTGTCGATATCGTAATGACGTCAAAAGCTCGCGTTTATTTATCCCGTTATTATTAACGACAATAAGATACAGCCTGCAATAATTAAAATTTTGCGATTTAATGCCGAAAAGTATAAAGTTTTCAACGATTGTCATCCTATATTTACTCTCACTATTACAGAAGAAATTAAAAATTGGCTAAATTTGCTTATAAGTTGGTTTGTGCTTAAAGCCCGCTGGATTTCAGTTCCGGCAAACGAGTTTTGGCACGGAACAGAGGCGAAAATGCTAATCGCGATTCAAGAAACGCAATTCACGAGAGGTACACCGAGTCTCTTAAACTGGCGATTTGACTTCCCAAAGGGACGATGGAGCGGAACATATAGCCCAGTAAAATGACTCGAAATTTGTCGATTTGGAGGAAATAATACTGACTGGACTGAAACTTTGTAAACAGGCTTGTTTTAGGATACTATTTAGCATATTAAAAGTCCCTACGTGTAGACGCTACGTTGCGGGCAGGGGAGGGTCCAAAAGGTCCAAAAAATTAGTTTTTCGCAAATAACTCGGAAAATATCAACTTTACGGATATTTATGTAGATATCAAAATTGTAGCTTACAAAATTCCGCACAATTTCATTTTTTATTCAAGTCTGTACGACCAAATAAAGCAGAGATAGAATTTTTTTAAACACCAGTAGTTTTGCGACGCAACGAAAACGCGTACGTGCTTCGCGCATTTTTTGCTAATATCTCAAAAATGGACTTTTGAATTGAAAAATGTTTTAAATAAAAGTTGTAGAGAATCTAATTACGAACAATTTCGTGTTTTATTCATTTCTGTACAGTGAAAAATTGAGGAAATATGAATATTTAAATAATTTATAACCGCCATAGAAGAGATACGATAGAAATTAGTTGTTAGTCTTCTTCTTCTTCTTCTTCATTTGCGCACTATTTGAATAGTCTTCATCCGATTCGGAATCGCTCATTTCGTCAGATACGAACATATTTAGGCAGCCGTTCTGTTTGCAATTAGCACAGAGGTCAGAACATCTTAACCCTGCCTTTTTGCAGCCACATGACCCGGTGCAATTTGATTTGCATTTACATGCTATTAATTTAAGAAAAAAAAAATTAAAAAATTAATAAATTAATAAAAAAATTAAAAATAAATAATAAATAATAAATAAATAATAATAATAATATTAATAATAATAATAATAATAAATAATAAATTAATTTTTTTACATAAAAAATATCTGTCACACTTCAAATTCGTTTTTTCTTATTCAGAAATTCTTTTTCTAGCATTCTTTAAGTCCTTAAAGTCCTTCTGTACCATTTAAAAATTACTAAATTTGCGGCGACGAAATTAAGTATTCTTATTTAATTAATAATTATCTCATATTTTTTTCTCATTCGCACTACTTTTAGCTTTAATTTGCGTGTTTGATCATTAAGCTTCGTCAATTTGTTCGTGAGTTATGATTTTTTAAATAAAACGAGTCGTAAAGTGTTTGCCACGCCGGGCGCCGCATACCGACTTCGGACTCTTCTCAATCTTTAATACCTATGTACAGTACTATCGGTCCTAAAAATATCGGCTTAGTACCAAACGATTCAGAAAGACCCCAAGAATAACTTCTGACACTTCAATAGGTACAGAAAAATGTTAAGAACACGTTTTTTCATCATTTCAGGCGACTCATAGTGATGATCTGCTACATACGTAAACTTACCTGTCTTTTGAAACGCCAGTTTCCCATCACAATGCATTCAAAATTACATGTCATAAACTCCATTTTATAGGAAATTTTGTCAGCTTTAATTTCGGTCTCTTGAAGTTTTTTCGTAAAGTTAATAGAAACGGAGATATTTACAAAAAAAGGAATGATAATGCAATTTTTCCACAATTTACCAAAAATACAGCAATATTCATGAACTTTTTTTTTAAATAAAACATACTTTGCGAAGGACTTATACTATTCCAGCACGTTCATATATATATGAAGTAATGAAAACAAGGTAAAATAAATTTTTGAAAAATTATTATCCATATATTTTTGGACTAAAATGTTAATTTAACAAAAATTGATTTTTTTTCTTCAATATTTAAACGCCTGTAATTCATCAACGTTTCAATGAAAAAAGGTCTACGACGTCTCATTTTAAAGATAATTAAAATATCTTCAAGAAAAATACATAAAATCAGTGTTTAATGATCGGCCTGACTGGCAATATATTAAAAATTATAACGACGTTTCGACCTCTATTTTGGGTCCTTATCAAGTTTATGCTGAAAAATATAAATTGCCGGTAATACATATAAAAAAGGGGGGCAATGCAAATTACGTATTCTACTTACATGGATCAATGTGCGTCAAACAATATAAAATTAATCATCGTTACGTTTTAACAAGGCGGATGGAAAACAGAAATAAACTTTGTGAGGCATGACCGTCACGTATAGCGCCTGACGAACGACTGATATACATTATGTCGTCAAGAATAATCACAAATACGTATAGCGCCTGACGAACGACCGATATACATTGTGTCGTCAAGAATAATCACAAATACATAAAATAACATAGAGTGTAAAGTTTAAAGAGAAGCGATTATACATAAAATAACATAGAGTGTAAAGTTTAATTTTTCAATTTATATTTTTCAGCATAAACTTGATAAGGACCCAAAATAGAGGTCGAAACGTCGTTATAATTTTTAATATATTGCCAGTCAGGCCGATCATTAAACACTGATTTTATTTTATTACTGGCGAAAATTTATTTTATTCTTTAAAAATACATAACATTACTGCCTCCAACCAATTAGAAAAAGTTATTTTCCAAAATGCACTAAAAAATGACATTTTTTCATGTTTTTTGCTCTTAACTTCAAGCTATCTTTACCAAAATGGATTCATGCATACATCAACATGTTCAAAATTTTATTCTCTTTAACTTTTATTATATATACTATATGTGTACGACCTATACTTTCAGAGTTAATACTGATTTTTACATGCAAAACATATCCACTATCAACATAAAATAAAATTGTCTTTTAATTAATAACTCGGCGAATTTGGACCGTACAAAAATGAATAAAAAACGAAATTGTTCGTAATTAGATTCTCTACTACTTTTATTTAAAACATTTTTCGATTCAAGAGTCCATTTTCGAGATATTAGCGAAAAATGCGCGACGCGCGTACGCGTTTTCGTTGCGTTGCAAAACTACCGATGTTTAAAAAAATTCTATCTCTGCTCCATTTGGTCGTACAGACTTGAATAAAAAATGAAATTGTGCGGAATTTTGTAAGCTACAATTTTAATATCTACATAAATTTCCGTAAAGTTGATATTTTCCGAGTTATTTGCGAAAAACTAATTTTTTGGACCTTTTGGACTCTCCCCTGCCCGCAACGTAGCGTCTACACGTGGGGACTTTTAATATGTTAAATAGTACCCTAAAACAAGCCTGTTTACAAAGTTTCAGCCCAGTCAGTATTATTTCCTCCAAATTTTATCATTTTATTGGGCTAATAGGCAGACTCGCGAAGACGATAGCGCAGCGACTCTAAGGGGGTGGGAGCGTGTCCTCTTCAGAGATCACGCTCGTGGAAGTAAGAACGAACACCCCGTTTGATATCGCGGACACTTTGCACGTAATACCATTACCGGTAGCGTGGCGTTTAAACTGTATTCAGACGGCAAATGCGGACGACGAATGCGGACGGGGAAAGGACGATAATCGACTGAGAGGCTATACGGTTACTTTTCGGTTGGAACCGAAACGCGCGACTGATAGCTGTGTAACGACGCCCGACGGCGCGTAATTGTAAGGAGCCGAGTTAATTAGAATCCGGCATTCGTCGCGGAGATCCATTTTAATGATAATGAATGCCGGCGCGGATGTTGATTGAAAAGAATACCGCACGGATTCGCGATTTATGAGAAGTAAACGCGACCGCCTTTCTTAATGGTGAATCTCTTTTGACGGGAGAAAATGTTTTCTGAGAGGAAAGCGTGAAATTAATATTCCGGTACACACAAATAAAAAGGGAAATGTTCATTGTAAGAAATAAAAAAAGCTTTCGAAAACTTTTTCATTATCGTAGGATACTTTCAAAGTGTGTGTATATATCCCGTAGTAAAAAAACTCTATATATCGCCATTGGAAAATTGCCATTCATTCGCCATTGCCGAAAATGCCAATGGCGATAAATGGCGAATTGCCTAAGGAGATTTTCTCGATTGAGTTCTCCATTCGAAAGGAAATGGGAATTTTTTAATAGGGATTAAATGGAAAAAATCTCCTTACTCTTTAGGCAAATCGCTATTTATCGCCATTCGCCAACGACATTTTTTGCAATGGCAAATGAATGGCATCTTTCTATTATTTATACAATTACTGAAAAGGAGTTTAATGTTACAACAACAAACTTGCGCGCATCATTTAGCTATAAGATATATAATTTACGTTTTGCAAAAGACAGCATTTGTCTTTGCAAAACTTATCTGCTTTTCGCCTCGCAGAGAGTCTGCGTATATATACATGGCTGGATGTATTTTACATACGAGAAAGCTCTTCTCGCCATGCGCCGCCTAGCGACATTGTTGTTGACGAATGCTCATTATTCGGCAGTGTTCAGCATTTGAACTTAAGTGGACATCGTTAACATTGACCATTGAATCAATTGCTATTTATTATTCAATGGGCATCGTTAATAGCTGATGATCATTCGGTTCAACCGCATTTGGTTTCCAATGGACATTTTTGGATAATACTGGTCATTCGGTTCATCCGCATTTGCTTTTCAATGGGCATCATTAGGTAATGCTATCTTTCAAATGGATATCCATTGACTACTCAATGGTCATTTCTGTACGCCATTGACAAGTGCGGAAATCCCAATGGGTCCCCATTCATTAGCCAATGGATTCGTATGAGGACCATTGGTTGCCATTGACTGTTCAATGTGCTTTTTTATTACGGGTAGGGACGTAGATGAACAATTTCTGAGAGTCTTTTATTAAAATATGTACCGTTTATAAAAATAGAATGTATAGAATCTAATATATAAACTTGAAACCATTTGCACTAATTAGATAGAAAAATAATTACATTAATATTATAATTAAATTATTAGAAAGTATGGCGAAGGAGAGCGAAGGAGAGCGAAGGATTGCGAAGGATTTTATTCAGTTGTTCATTAATAAAAACAATGAATTTGTGAAAAAATTTTTGGACCATTCTTTGGTGTTACAATATTACTCAATTAATCTTTTTCACAGTTGAGCTTCCACTTACAATGATATTCTATCGATGAATAGCGAGCAGTAACACGAGAATATATCTTAAAACTCGACAAACCGCTGTAATCGCAACTTTATGTTATAAACCATGCGCGTAATGCGGCTGTCAATTAATTATTCTCGAGTGATTCAACGGCGTGATCTAAATACAAACCGTGGGAATTCGCTGCGACGCCAATAAAACGTTGCATTGTAAGAATGTTATCGGAAAATCGAATGCTTCTTTTCGTATAATAGCGCTTGTAGAGTCGTCGGCAAGTACCCGGCCGCAACTTCACGTTACACATACACACACACAGACACGCGTACACATTAATAGCAATCGGTATCGAGAAATCGCTCGTTGCACGGAGATATATTAGAAATTTTACGAGCGTGACTAGAAATGCCGGGCAGCTATAGACTGTGATATTTATTGTGTCCTATTATTGCTGTTTTCGCGCACCGGCGCGCGGCGTATAGGGGTAGTTACCAGTTGTATAGGACGAAGCACCCCAACGGCCCAAGTATTCTCGGCATTTTTCATGCCGTTTAACGCGTTATTCCGTGGGCGTTATTCCGTGGAGAGTTAAGTGCCTTATCATCTCTATCGATGTAATTTTTTCATCGCATTCTTCACTCCTCTTTCTGTAAAGAGCCATGTATGAAAAAAAAAATCATTCATTTTGCTCATATATATTTTCAATAAGAATACCTAATGGGAAATGGCTATCTAAGAAAGCGAGTTTAGGGTATTATTTTAGTAATAAAAATTAATTTGACAAAGTAAAATTTGTCAAAAATTTTATTTGAATTTTATTTTTCAAGATATTTATATAAAAAATTAAAATATCATGGAGAATGATGGAATTTTCTATACATGTATACTTGAATTAGAATTAGATAATTGAAAATTATCTTCAATATCTTAACTTGGTATTCGGAGGTTGTCTAGAATTTGAGTTTACAATTAATAATTAAAGCTTGCTCAATATTTATAAAGCTTAGAAATTAGAAACCTTATTTCCCATTAATTTTCGATGTTTTGTTAAAATTCAACCTACGTTTTATATATGATTCGTTTTCGTTGAGGCTTCATCATGTCGCTTCCGACGGGTTCTCGTTGGGGAAGCCGCGTTTCATCGACGCATAATAAATGGAAAAGGCTACGTTCTTTAACGCGACAGTGAGTTAAACGCCGAACCGTAAATCGTTTCCCCACTCTGTATAGGAAAAGCGTATCCGGTACCGTCAAGGTGCTCGCTCATAAATCACGCCGCGCGCACTTGCGGGAGCCTCCTGAAATCGAAGGGGGGAGGGGAAAAAAGAGAAAAATATATCGGACGAAGGAAAAATCGCCTAGTGCACCGTTGTGCGTTTGTCGATATCGGACCCTATAAAAAGATATTACATCCCACAGATGCATGTATTGGTCTAAATTAATGATGGGACTCTCCAAGCAACTATATATAGTCCAGTCATTTTAGGTTTTCTGTGCAAAAAAATTAGTAACCATTTTTTTCTTTTTCAATCGCTTTATTTTGTTGTTTTAAATAACATATTAAAAATCGAGAACGATACCGGGTGTTTTAAAAAAGTTATTCAAGATCAAAGGTCACGAAAATCAGTTTTTTTGCGAAAATCTTGTTTTGTATGGCTCGGAGGTCAATTAAAGTGGTTACATAAAAGAAAGATCATGAAATTATCTACTAGAATGGTTCTATTCATTTTTTACGCACGATGAACCGTTGGCGAAATACAAAGTGACGAATGTGTACGTCGAGCGTTGTATCCATTTCCGCACCACCTTTGAGGTAAGATACAAGGCGCGTTTCTTTTTGGTACCAAGCATTGGTCAGTATAGCCGTTTGAGTATCGCGAAAACATATTATTGTCATTTTATTTGGCTTCACAGTAATAATAATATTTTTACCATATTTTTCTATTAATTTTGTTTG
>NW_020228346.1:275974-279120 GCF_003070985.1 Temnothorax curvispinosus
TTAACACATTGATGGTTTTAGCGTTGTGAATAATAAAATATTTACACGATTGATTCTCTTTCGCCGGTATTTAATGATCGGAAAAAAGATTCACAAAGAATTTCAATTTTATATTATTTAATTGTTACATTTTTAGGTGCTCTGAATTTTTCTAAAATTTAAACACAGCTCGTTTGCATATGCTTTTCAACAATAATAACAATTTATAATTAATGAATAACAGTTTTACGGCGTAAAAACATCGTTTAAATGAGATTCGAACGACATTAAAACTCGTTTGCCGTGTTAATGTCGGTCATTGTTCGCGTTCATGTCCGCGCAAATCTTTCTCCGAGCGCCATGGCTCCCGATAAAAGCGTTTTTTTGTTTCGCGCGCCAGTTTCGACATGCGTGCAATTTTCCGGTTTTACCCGCGCGCAATAAAATTATCATATATCATAAATCTCGCGTGAGAGACAAAAGTCGTTCAGATCTTTCCCGCGCGCGCGCGCGGCAGCGGAAACGTCAAATTATATCACGAACGTATGTCAGGTAGTCGCGGATTTTCTCTTCTCTCCGCGCTCCCTTCCCCCCCTACCGCATGGACCTCCCAGGCTCGCGTATTATGTAACACATCAAAAGAAGATAATAAATGATTCACGGGACGCGTGGACGCGTAAAAGCGGATACGGTTCCGCGTCGACGAATATTTATATCGCCTCTTTTTCGCGCAGCGTGAATGACGCGCGACCGCCGAGGCATGAAGTTCAAACTAATTTTATATTTGAGGCGGGCGGCCGCGCGGCGCGGCGGTGGCCATTCTACTTCATTCGCGGATCCATTTGTCTTTGTTACGGCACGACCGCCCGACATCGCTGTCGGCCTATAAATCCTTTCGTCAGGTCGGGAACAAAAGACGGGTTTTAATGGATTTACGCGCGGCGGTCAGTATCTTCCCGCACTATCGCTTTAATTTTTTTTGCTCGAAAACGTCACGAACCTCCCCGCGGGCTTGGGCTCCACGGTTAACGGTCCTCTTCGCGGACGCGCAAAGTAATTTCGACCGGCGCGGCGCGGCGTGAAAATCCGGCTGTGGAGGATTTTCCCACTGCACTGCCGCGGAGATCGAAATTAAACGCCCGAAAATTGTCATGCACACGCGTTTTTATATTTCAACTCGTGGTCGACGCTGAAAACAGCCTGTGAATATTAGGTCGTTCATATTAAGGAATACCTGTTTTTTCTCATTTTTCTTGCTGTATAGGTTCCAGAACCCATAAAAGCCTAATACAGCATTTAATTAAAACCCATGGAGTTCTATTAGAGAAAATAATGTGATTTAATTCAAATTATGTATTTCAACATATATCCTACTTATATATAGGTGTCTGATATCATTGCAGATTTTTGTGCATCTTACTTTAATAGTTATACGCGATTGTTTTCTTATAAAACACTTTTTTTCGTTAAAAAAGATTTATTCTTTTTAAAGTGAGATAAAGTAAGATGTTTTAAAAAATAATTCTAATACCACAATACTTTAATATGAATTTTATTACTTACATTTTAAATGAAACATTCGATAACTAACAATGCTCTGAATAATTGGAAAGCTTAAAAAATCTAGCTATGTTTTTATTCGTCTAATATTTCTTCTATACGCACCGCATGTACTTTATATCGTATATTCCTTTTAAAGCCTCTATTTTATTTTTATTTTGTTAAAAACTAAAACGTTGACAGGTTAATAACTTTGTTTAACGAAAATATAAGAGAAATATGTGAAACTCCTTTGCCATTACAATTACATTGTAAATGCAATTTTTAATAAAACACTTACCGATTATTCCATAACGAGAACCAAATATTCGGAAAATATTTGACGAATATTTTAATCATATCTCTTTTCACGCGAATACGCAAGGAAATATACAAAATTTATATTTTATTTTTCAAAATTGACAATGTTTGAATAATTTCCGATACATACTACTTTGTATGAATTGTTTAAGTTTTCATTCTTTTATATATAATTCAGTAAACTTATAAATGTTACATATTTTTTATTCGAAATAACGCACAATAATAAATAATTACGAATTTAGTTGAATGGAGTAATGTATTGTGTGTATACTAACAGCGGTTGCATGCAAATCGATATAAAAGCATATATAACGTAAACGGTTTATCAATGAAATATTCCACACAAATCGTCATATTATTCGGTGGAATTTATGCTAGGCGTTACAATTAATCAAAGTTTTCATGTAAAACGTATGTACTGCGGTAAAATTTCTATATGACGGTTTCTAACTTTTGTACCATTTTTCATTTAACTGGTTTCGTAGTACCTAAGCTGCAGAATAATCTCGCTAATTCAATATCGGCAAAATTACAGAATATGTGCTTCGCTTTTACACCCCGTATGTGATTCTGCTTATAATGTATATTTTATACAGCGATCTAGCTCCAATTTCAAGCATTCCCATGGTTATACATTAATCATATAGGATTGCTGCACTCAGCGATGTCATCCGCGGGATAAGAATTGCTGACAATGCGGCACTGCGAATTGTCTGTTTTGATGTTGCATTGAAGCGGTGGTTGCCGCGCTGTCCAAAGTAAGGATGCTCATACTTTGACAAGGAGAAGTACATACCGTCGGGAAACAGACACGTTAAACATCCGGTCTTTGAAATTCTTTTTTGAATATTGTTAAATTTATATATTGACTCCAATAATAACACATGCAACAAAATTTTATATCGAGTTAAATTATATTATGTTAAATTGTTAAAAAAAATTACTTGATTTAAAAAATCAATCAATTTCCACTTGAAAAGAGACGTTCGTACATACACACTTTATTTAAGCGTAATAAGTGTAAATGAGACTGCGAAAGTTAGTAACAATAGATCTACTGTCGTATCTAAATGGAGATCAGTGTGCCGCCGCACTCTCAGCGATTCTCATAACGATGATACACTTTCGCGCATTCGTAGTGATTACGGCGAGAACAGAGCGAAATATATTTTCACCGATACACTCGGAACGCATCGCCGCGTCGATCAGTATAATTACGACGCAGAGGTAACGCGTGGAAGTCGATCTAGGGACGGGTCTCTCTCTCTCTCTCTCTCTCTCTCTCTCTCTCTCTCTCTCTCTCT
>NW_020228346.1:279130-291999 GCF_003070985.1 Temnothorax curvispinosus
TCTCTCTCTCTCTCTCTCTCTCTCTCTCTCTCTCTCTCTCTCTCTCTTTCTCTCTACAATCCGCTTCTTCTGCGGCTCGCGGTGATGGGGTGCCTCTTAAAAATTAACGAGGTCGAGTCCATTTGGAGGCATAGAATCAGAAAAACGCACGTACAGTAAAGTGTATTAATGGCGCCTGCCAGGAATTTCCTTGCCATCTCGAGCTTTACACTCTCTTCTTTGTCGCATTATTCCGCATCTTTTTTTTGTAACGCCCTTAGTTCTTTATTTTTTTATATTTTTTACAACTAGAATCAAATTTTAGTGACGATTAGTTAAATGTATGATATCACGTCAATTTGACTGCGGCGTCATTTTTTTTGCGTCACTGAAACATTTTACGGTTTATCTGTATGCTATTCCGCGCATATATATATATATATATATATATATATGTATGTATATATATGACACAATTTTATCGAAATTTAAATTTTCGAGGATTGAAAATTTCCTGACGGCGAACGTAATATGAAACTGTTATTTTTCACAATGTTTGGAACAAAATGTTTCATCGCGTTTGTATTATCTTGCCGTACTAAAACGCGGAATTGATAAAAATTTATACTAACGTCAAAGTGCAGGTTCATGTTACGGCGGGAATGACATGTATAATAAAATTGCATGTGATAGATGCGTTTTTTTTACAAAGACAAAAGAACAACAACGCTTTGTACCATATTTGAAGTAAAGATTAACTAAAATATGGATAATACAGTTTACCGCGGCTGCATTGTGTTGTGTTAAGGAAAATAATGAGAATATAGAAGAAATGGAAATGGAAATTTTATTAGGCGCCATTTTCTGATTAGTTAAAGATCAACCTATTATTATCTCTCTGTTTCTATTTGCAGAGTTTAACTCTTAAAAAGCCTTTTATTTTTAATTGCTTCTAATTCAAAAGTATCTTAGCACATCTTTATTAGGGAAGTTATATTAATTCTAAATCGACTAAAAATCTTAATTCATAAGTTGTTTGGTCTTATATATTCGAGGTGTTCACTATGAACAACAAATGTTTGAGGCAGAGACATCGCCTCAATTGGATGTTATTATGCCGTTTCGGTGTTAAATTGAAAACCAGAATTTAAAAAAATAGGCGTGCGTTGTTAGGTGTCCGGTTGGCGGTTTGCGGACGGAAGAGAACGAGAAAGGCATGCCCTATGGTTGGTAATCATGGTGGTTGATGAGAGTTTTACGCTACGCAGAACCGCAGCCACCATCTACTCCACACCAAATTGAGGTAACTCCAGGGGCGCGGTTAGTTACCATATGCGTTCGTCCATAAACCCGCTCTCGATTTCGGGCTAACGACGGCGCATATCCTGATTAAGTTATCAAGTTCGAACTTTTTTTCGGACTATATATCTGCTGAATACCGACATTTTCACGAGTCTCATTACGTACAAACATACGCCGCGATACGAAAAACAATTAAAGAAATATAGAAAAATAACTTCGTCCGCCAGTGATTAAACAGCAAATTATTAATTTATTACTCGACTAACTGGCCCATATGTACAAAAGTATGCACTACGTTTCGGCTCAAGGTTCGAGCCCTTTTCAAGTGCGGTCTATATCATCGAAATGACTCATCATAAACTAATAAACATCTCTGCGTTCACGAGCATGTTCCAGCATAGCCATAAATGGCAGTTGCAGTGGACAATTTTATGTAACAATATGTGAAGAGAGAATGCGAAGATCGAGAAAAACTTACGTGTTTCGTAAAAGTTAGCATGTGTCAGATTCTCCGTTGCGACATGTTATTTGTATGCGAGTGCTTCGGAGACTGGGGCTTGCCAATTAAAGAAATGTTTGTAATTTTAGCTTCTATCTTGCGATAATCGCTATCAAATATACAGGGGAGACCAGAGACAAAACGTAACAATTTTTGTATTTGAGTTAATATTTTTGATTTGCTTGTTTATATATAAACTTTTTTTCTCTTTTATAAGGTAAATACATTCTTTACTTACATTATGGTATATATAGATAAAATTTATCCACATTTTATAATTAAATAAAAAAATCAAATTTTATGAAGATTGAGATTTGTTACGATTGTTCCTACCCCTAGGGCTGGTTGTAACAGATTGATTTTAACAAGGTAAAATATAAAAAAATGAACATCCTAGGGCGGCGGTGTGGTCTAGTGGTAGAGCGCCAGACTCGTAATCTGAGGAACCAGGTTCGAGTCCACTAGAGCCATAAATCATGGAAAAGTTTTTTTTCGAAAAAACCCCTCCGTGCAAGATGTGGAGAAAACTGGGCTCCGTCTTTCGGAAGAGACGTTAAACTGTTGGTCCAAAGGAGGAAACATCAGTAAGGTAGTGGATGAATTGGAGGTTAGGGTTGGGTACGTCCCTTCAAAACGCCCTTTAAGGCCCCTTGGGGTATATAAAGTAAAATTCTTTATCCTTTTTTTTATAAAAAAATGAACATATAATCAATGTAGCGAAACGTTTTAGTTCTCAAAAGATATTATATAACAACGGATAGATTCGTATGTGAATGTTATTTTTTTAGTAATTGTTACGTTCATTCTGCGTTATTTTTGTCCCTGCATGGTCTTCTCTAAATGTATTATGGGATTGTTTTTGAAAAAGAGAAAGCGCGTTAATTTAAGTATATGTACCAAGTTTGGATTTAAAATCTCTTATGTACATAGACATATTTGTCTTTAATGATATTGTACATATATTTTTCAAATTCGCCAAGTTTCTTTCCTGTGATTCTTTGCTCAATTTTATTTTTTAATGATAAAATAATAATTATGACAAAATTAACAAATTTGTTTAATATTATTATGATTTAAAGATGATTTAATTATCTAATTATAAAATATGATACGCAGTATGCACATATGTGTCTACTGATGATGTTAATTAGGTGCTGTATAAGTTTTATAAGCCAATATTAATTACTTTGGTCATAATCTATTAAATGTAATTAGCACTTATTGATATATTTTATCATTTAATCTCAAACTTAATTAAAATAATATTATGCAATTTTATATGTAATATAATTATAACAAATGTTTCTTTATAACTTAATCTTGCATTTTTATACCAAAATTTTTGTTATTTTTTTCTTTCTTATTTTGCTAGAAATTTTTGAACAAAAGTATCATAGCCTTATTGAAGAGAAGTATATACTTAAGTATATAATATTTTTGAAAGAAGAATAAATTCTTGTTTTAAGCACAAAATGATGAGTTTTTCTGAAACTTGTGTCAAGTATATCTTGAACTATTATTAACAAAATATTTTTTGTTGAAGAAAACTATTACTTATAAACAGCAAATCTATTTGTTAAATATGAGATAACTAACATTCTTTGCTGCGAGAGCTAATTAATTTTGCAATAATAGCAAAACCTTTTGCTGCAATAGCAAAAAATTTTTCTGAACTTTGCTATTGTAACAAAAGGTTTTGCTATTATTGCAAAATTAATTAGCTCTTGCAGCAAAAAATATTAGTTGTCCGTATAGTAGTCCGTATAGTCCAAATCCTTTTTTTCCGTGATAAAATAAGCAATTTCTTTCTTTGACTGTAGAATGATATTTTTCTATGTGTGCGCGATTGAGCTACGAATTACTTTACTGCACGTGCGTATTTAATTTAAAGCAATATGACTATTGTCAAATATTACTTAATTACATAATTTTAATTACAATTGTTAACAATTATACAACCGCAGTAATCGATGGTTATCCATGTTGGTTTGTGCCATGCTGGAGCATTACTAATTCCGTACTACAGTACGGATTATATGTTGAAATGTTAAAATGATCCTTTTGCAATTTGCGCGTGTATCACGTTATAATATCCGCCACTAGTTGCCGAACACGAGAATATAACGTGTAATGCCAATTGCGCAATTTTTATTGTGATTGCAGCAAAGTCTTATGACTATAGCAAAATTGGAATCTTGTAACTACGGTGTATGTTTTTGAAATTATGCGAATATTCGCATTACATATATGAATGTAACTGTGCACGTGATAGGAATTGCATTTACATTGCAACGTTCTTTGAAAGTATAATAAACGTTATTATGGTCGCAACACCTAACGCGATTAAGTGAATTATGGAATTTTTCTAATCAATACATGTGCGCAGCAATGTTTTAAATTTATAATAATATATTTGCAAGCCGATAGTATTAGTTTTTTAAACTTAAAAGAATTGCTTATATTGATACTAAAAATGGTATGGCTATTTTATTCTATTTTCTTTATTATTAATTTTCACATAGCGCTTTTTTGTAAGTTAATGGAGAATGGCGAGTTTAAATTTTATATAATATTTAAGAGATAAAAAAAATATTTTAATTTAGCAATGTTTTTTAGAAAAAGATTAACAATACTTCTTGAACACGCTTCTATCGACAATCACGTTAATCAATTTCGAAACGATTTCAACCTCGCGATCCAATAAGAACAATTAAATTCTAGCGTGATAAATTAACGAAGATGTGGGTAGAAATATATGAAGATATTTTATTGCTCCGGGATTTGTGGAAATAACAGTTGGCGTCATTTGATCGATAACTCATTGCATTGCCCGGATATCTGAATCACCTCCTATTGAAGTTACATATCTCACTGTGTGGATTACATTCGAAAATATCCGTTTCCTATTTTGATAAAAATTTTATCCGGTCTTTCTTGGAAAATTGCAATTATTATACTTGTTCTGATTTTGTTGCTACACACTTATTGCTTCAAATTCTTGCATTGCATTTGTTTATTTCGAAGAACTTCATCGTTAAATTACATTACTCTTTGTTGTCTCTCTTCGTTTGGTATTAAATTATCCACTTTTTTAATGAGCAATAAAAAATAAAAAAATCTGCGTTTTAATATTAATTTCGATTTTTGACACAAATATGCACAATTGTAGTTTATTACGAAGTAATTAAAAATTCATGTTAATATCATTTCTGTTAAATGTACATATTTTAAGCAATAAATTCTTTTAATATTTAATTTGAATATCTAAGGAGAAGGAGTTATACTATTATATGTATTTTTATTTTAAATAACTTAATATTTAGAAAAAAAGTTTTTATATCAATTTATGCAATTTTATAATAATTTTAAGAAAAACGACAGATACAGAAATAGCGCCGTCGAATAATTCCTGAGAAACAAGGCGGGTAAAACGTTGCTGGATTTTATCCTGACATTTCCGGTATTATGGGAGACAGGGCGTAAACGCGTTACGAAGGGGAGATTTTCGTTTAGAAGTTTCCGCTAAAGTGGCCGGTCGAAAGGTTTCGCCACCAGTCTCGCTGCAGTTGGAGCAAACGAACATTTACTTGACGCACAATTCCGAGAAATGCGTGACTTTGGCATAAGATATTCGTGTTTAATTTGCACGAACCGATACGGAGGTTGTAAAACAGATCTATAAAAATATCTTGTTTTCCAGCTTACTCGAAGTAGGCCTTTTTGTTATATTGTGTTTGACAAAATTTTTTTTTTAATATAAAATTTTGAAATACTTCTCTCGTGTGCTCGCTGAAATTGAACGAGTGGCCACGTGAAATATAGATAAAGTGAACATTTCGCGCTACTCATCGCATTTTTTGCCAAATTGTCACAGCAAAAAAGTGGAAACCGGTATTTATTGGAGTGTGTTGCGTGAGATTAACGATTAAAGTAGACCTAACAAGATTCCAAGTATTGTATTCTGTAGTATAATAGTAAAATATATCATCGCATTACATCTTTTTTTCCAAGAAACTGCGAAAATGTATTTCTCAAGTTTGACATAGACCGTTGCTTAATTTTCATTTTAAATAAAAATTGCTCGTCTCGTAAGTGATCTGATAGAAACTTTATGATAAATTAAATTAAAAATATTATTAATTTTCATAATTATAATTAATTGCAATACAGCTAGCAAATATCTATGCGACGCTGCGTTATCGATATTCTTCGAAATTGTAAGGAACGGAACGTCTAAAATGATTGACGAACTTATCGCTTATCGTGTCGCAAGATCACAGAGATGAGAAACGCGATTCGGAGCTATAAATTGTTAAACCGCCTAACTCTTCTGAACGACATGAATGGTACGTGACGGTAAGGGATCATCGTACCCAGTGGAAACACGTGACTCGCATATCTAATACTACACTTTACTTACTTCTCCACTTGAGTTTCCGAACTGGTGACTGTATATGCATAATCTATCTGGATTTTCGCGAATATGGAACCGAATGTATGATGAAATTCAGGAAATAAAACGCGAACTTTAGGAAAGATTAAACGAGCGAAGTTAGTAAATGTTTAGAAAGTGCTCTCTACCTTGATAGAATATTGAAATTTTATATCTTATTGAGAAATTTGTTCGCGTACTATCATGAGTTGCATACAGGAATATATGAAACATTTGGTTGTTGATACTTTGATTAATACTTACCATCTGTTGCCCACGATAATTACCGCAAATAAATTAAAGTTTCAATTTTGACGAATATTATACTTTTTAGAATTTAAAGTATAGAAGTTTATGGGAATTATATGATATATATAACTTTACAATTTTTAATATTATTTCAGAAGTGGATGAAAATATGTCACAAACGTTATTTTTTTCCGAGAACTAGAAATTAACGAAAAAATTTTTAAAATTAAAGGAGATGGAAGAAAAATTTTACGACTACATAAATTAGAAATTATTTGTACTTTTGTATTTCATAATTGAATTGAAAACACGAGGTTTCAATTCAGCATTTTCAGCTGGAAATAATGCATGAGATACAATGATGGAAACAATGATGGAGGAGTCGGTACTCATAACTCAATGTCGAAGAAAATTGGAGAACACGTTAAGCTCTCGCACTGCTGCACTAGGACTGTTAACTTCGATAAACATCGAGGAGAATACTGTGCATTAAACGCATAACTCACGCTACAAAGTTAACGGGAAGTATATCATTCTATGAGCGTGCGCGAGGGTTAAAATCGTGTTTGACATACGTAACGCCGTGGTAATTAACGAAGTCTCGGTACCTACATGTCACATACGGTATCGCATGATGCAGGCTTCACTTGTGACAGTAGCTAGCATCTCTTGCACCTGGATGACGGAGCGCGACGCGATCTATACATTCGCTAATTACCGCCTACGTGAAATTCCCTTGATTGCGAACGGCCATCTTCCTCGAGCCTCTCCGATGAACGGCGATTAAGATATGTATTATAGCGCGCACGTGGCGCGATGATGGATATCAGGGAACGTTGCTCGATTGATTGCAGAAAGATGGGCGAAATTTTTGACAAAACGACAGTCGCGACAGAGTCGCAGTTTGACGAATGGTATTTCGCGACTGTGTGTGTACGTAAGTGTAAGCGTCATCATTCCTTGAACGAACGTACTCTGAAGTCTTGAAGAGAGATTATTTTTATTATTAATTATATGGGTTTAATTTACTTGCATGAAAACAATACGTATTTTAAATTATGCAAGAGAATAAAGAAAATTGCGGATATACTCTCCTTCTCGAAGTATAGAAGTAACAATACGTAGTTATAAAAACGTATCCAACGTATAAGAAAATGGAAGGAAGGACTAAAAACTGTAGGTTAATTGATCAACCTGAAAGAATTCAAAAGACCAATAAACTTTTATAAACTGCTGCGAGAAATTCGTTTCTCCGAAACTTTCGAACCTTAATATAGCCAATCAGCAATTCGAAAACCGCGAGGACCCCGAAGAAGCACGCCGGAGAGTTTGCCGCCTCTTGCGTCTCGAGAGGGGAGAGTCAAGGGGGGGCGGGGGAGAATAATTGCTGGGTTCGCTGCCGGAAGCTACGGCCATTATATTAGCGGAACCCTCTAAAAAGTGCCGTTAATTAAGATACAATACGAAGAAACGAGGGACGAGTTTGGAAGGTGGTAATTGGTAACCAGGCTAGGCTATTCCTTTCACTGTTGCGGAAAGTATTCGAGAAAACTTCCGCGTAGCGGTTATGTCTTTCACGAAGAGCGAGAGAACGCGCATAATGGCCGCTGATTAAATCTGTTTCTACCCTCCCCTCACCCCCTTTGAAATAAAACTCGCGAATTAAAATGGTCAGCCGGCTTGGACGTGAAAGTTCCTCCCCCGCGTATATAAAGTGTATGAGCGAGGACCGGAAGTACTAAAAGTCAAAGAGGTATGCCGTTTGTTTTACGTGACATTAATAGTTCTCGAGTTAGAGATGCGATTAAAACTTCGAGGAATTCTAAGCTCCTTTCTAAGATTCAAGTCGAATATTCGAGGACGTAAATGAAATATTAAGATCTTAGATAGTCACAGAAATTCAGTGTGAGCTATTTGCTAATTGAGAAAGAAAGAAAGAGAGCTCAAATTCTGAGAGAGAACTACAAAATTCCGATTTTACTTTATTCCGTTCTTTTATAATTATACGTGAGCATAATTTATGTATAAACAAGAGCAATTTTTATTATTATTGCACGCGTGTATTATTTATCGATCAAACGGTTAACTGGAAACTCTGCATTAATGTTTAATATCGAAATTACGTCCTTTGATATCGCTAACGGCAATTATTGAGGACACTAGCCGTATCCTCGTATAAAAGTAATATAAAACAATTATGATCGTGAGGCAATTACGTTGCTTTAGATTTTCTAATTTTGCTAATTAAATGCAAATTTATTGAAGAACAAAACGTATGCATTTTATAATATGCATATATTAATTGATGCTTTAATCAAATGTAGGAGGAGCTGTAGTAAATTGTGTAATATAAAGAAATTTTATGGCATAATGTGTATATGTATTATGAATATCGCTACATTTCTCTCATAATGTCTGACCATATATGTTCGTGATTATTTGATACGTCAAACATACTTTGAAATCTGCGAATCAAATTTTTTTATTTCTGCAGCTTGAATACAAAAAATAATTAGAATTAAAAGATATTCAAGTTATTCGAATTTCAAACTGCTATAAGGATATATTCTCTGTAAAGGTATATTTTCTGTACATATCACCTAATCATATACTTTCCAAAGGTATCTTGGTACTGAGATTTTAGCAGTGAAATAACTGACTCGGTTGCGGAGGATAATAATCCGGGGAATTTTTGTCATCGCGTCAGCACTACTTTCGATTCAGTGAACAAAGTCGCGCGAATTTCAGCCCCGCTCTATAGCGAGGCAAACGTGAAGGCGCGAGCTCGCACCGCAACAGGCAAGTTGCTCGATCTGTTCTCTTGGAGTCAAGCCATTCTCTCTCAAGAAACTTTAACGAGACTCGCTAAAGTGGTGAACAAATCAAAAGTGTCCGGCTCTGACACAGTCGCGCGTGATGTCAGTCTCTGGACGGGCGATGCAAAGCCAAAAACAAAACTGCGTTCTCGGGAAACAGACTGAGAATTCACTTTCGGCAATTGTGTGCTGGCATGTATGTCCTTTCCCAAAAAGCGCTGCTAAATCGTAATCATATTTGAAATTATATCTATTAAAATAAAAGTACAATAATAGACGAACTAAAAAATAGTTGATGTAATTTACAATAGATTAACTGTAATAAATGAGAACAAAATTATGTAAAAAATTTTGTAGTCAATTTTCTTTACTTCGTATTTTATATAGAATGTTTTGATATTTTTTACATACGATCGAGTCACAACCTTAAACATATATATGACTTAAAATAAGAAATGTATCAAACTTAACAATATAATATTGAATTTATTATTTTACGAATAATTCCGTTTGATTTAAATATATTTTCATATTTTTGTTCTAAGTTGTTATATAAATTATAATTTATTTTTTTCTAATTAAATTTGTGCAAATATTGTTTAAAAAATTGGCTCACTTTGTTTAACACAAAGAAAAAATATTATATATTTTTGGCGTGTTTTTGTGATACTGTCTGACAGTCTGTTTATATTGCTTGAAATTGTCTGACCATATAACGAGCTTTACTACTTTCATAATAAGGGATATATCTTCGCCGCGCACAAACTAATCGTTTTTCTCGCTTCATATAAATTATCACGGACTTGATCTAATTACATTTAATCAATTTTGTTCCTTTGAGAACCAATTAAACATTTCGATTTTCTTGCAACATCATAAGTGATTAATTAGGATTTATTATCAACCTAAATAAATGTTTCATCAATGTTGGTTTGTAAAGCGTGCTTCACTTATAATACTTCGTTACAAGACACGAGATCAAATAGTATTTAGGATACTAGCATATGTCATCCGAGTTGTTACACGCTTACTCAATTTTTCTACCTGATGTAATTATCCAATTTTCATACGATTATAAGTTTTATCGGAACACCTTTATTGTCTAGCTAAAAGAGGTGTCCGTTCCTTTTTCCGTAAAAATTTTCAAATTATGTTTTACAAAGTTACTTACATGGCGAAGAAGTTTTTAGTAAATTATGCAAAATTCTCTAAAAACAAAGTAAAGGTCAGAATGAACGCTTTTGATAAAACACACGTTGGATTGCGGTATTTATTTGTGAAGCATGAAATTAACAAAGAAGAAGCACCGACACCGTATTTCCACGATCGCGATCGCATCGCGTTCGTTCATCTCATCATGCTACTTTATTCCAGGATCTTTGCTATAAATTGGATGTAAATATTATGTTAATCGGTAGCCGACGAGAAATCGGATGAGAATCAAACGCGCGGATCGGCGTTCGATGGAAGGATCCCGAGTTACGCGAACAGATCGGCTCATTGCACAGGGATTTACATACCGCCTGCATAAAGCCCATAAGAAGAATTCTGTGGTCGTAGAACGGAATACAAGATCTCCATAAGGGCGCGGCTAGGTGTCATTTTCTCGCAAATGTATTATAGAAGGCGTGCTTTAGACGGACGCCGTATCTTTCCGGTCGTTTCAAGCTCATCATCTTTTCGCAATGATCATGATTGCGGTGGAGAAGTATACATTTCCGCAAGGAAATACATTTTTTTTTGTAAATTGCGAGAGCAAATTCACAGCCGGCATTGGTGTACAAAATTTTGGCAGTGGACTGAAAAAAGTAAGCAGTGGCCTATAATATTGACGGCATTATGGGGAGTGGTAATAATGACTTGTGGCAGTGGTAGTGCAGGAGGTATTGCATAGCATTGCTAAGGCAGTGTCCGAATTTTATCCGGCATTGGCTCGGCAGTACGGCAGTGGACGCCCCTTACGTTTTTTTAGAAAATACGTATATCCGAATACCTAATAAATAGCACTATATTGACTACATCTTAAACAACGTTATATTTCCAAAATGTTTTTACGCTATCTTAAAGCAACAAAATAGCAACAAATTCTGGTATAGACGTTTATTCGATTTGAGAGCACTCTGTATATTTTTTTTCGCATGGGGGGGGGGGGCCAGCTTGACACAGATTCTAGCCCCACCACATACTAAAAAACTCATTAAATTGGCTTATTGTTAGATTATTGTAGATTATTGCCGCGTTTCGAAGGACATTCGGTAAAAAGAGCAATCGACTACCCTTGCAGACTGTAATAGTGGTAATTACATGAAACAACTAAGAAACGATAAGCCACTGTTTAAGTAGCAGTTAAATGCAGGTAATTAGCTACAATAATGGCAAATACATGCGCAACGCAGCATTTTACTTGCTGAATCATGCGAACGTGTGTCCAATTATTTGTAACAATGTTCGACATTGAGCTTTATCGCTCGCGGAATGAGTAATATGATTAAATGTCATACAACACAACTTTAAAACTTGTCACCGGGTTCCAAACTTTTTTAAAGTGTTTGTTTAAAATTGTATTATTTGCCGTAAAAACACGCGATCGTATATCATTTTATTATTTGTTCAATAACTATTATATCTTCGATACCTTACTTAATTATATCTTAACTAGACATTTTAATAAATGTAATCAGTAAAAACAGTAATAAAAACTTAACAATGCAGCATGCATTTTTTGTGGAAAATTGTCGAAAATACGCTGTGAAAATTGGTCATGCAAAAGCGAGATTACGATGTACCTATTATGAAAATCCGGATTTGCTATTTTTATCTCTATATACTATTATCATCTAAAAATAGAAATACTACTTAAAAATATTTTAACAAAAAGAAAATTACATAGGTATGTTTAAAAATAAATAAAGTTAACAAAAAAACTAACAAAAATTATTTAAATTCAATATTTTAATAATTTTATTATGTTCTAGACTCTAGACGGTTTTTGAATTTTTTACATAAATTATACATCTACTTTTAGACACACTTATGACAAAAATTGTATGGTTATTTAAAAAATGACGGCTATTGCGATGAATTATACATATAATTTTCCAGTAGTTTAGATATGGAACATTTATGTAGCTATTAGGTTTACGTAAAATAATGACGCAATTAGTATAATAACAATAGTATATATATTGCTTATAGAAATAACACACAATAGTAATATTCCATTCTCATTGCGTTTCTGAGATAGCAGTCGTCTTAGCACATATTAGGTAAATATATACATTGTACAGTCAAAATATATTAATGTATTACAATCTCGCACTATTTCTTGTAACTATTGATTTGTAACAGAAGCAGATACGAGAGAAACAAAGAAAAAAATCCATTAAAATGGCTTCTTTGAAATACATCGTAAGTTCTATTCAGTAATTATTGTTTAAGGTGGTACATACACTTAAAACGATAAAGAAAAGAATCTGACATTTAAATACATTTAAAAAATATATTATATAAAGTTTATTAAAAAATAAGAGATTTTATTATTAAAAACATATATATATATATATATATATATATATATATATATATATATATA
>NW_020228346.1:292099-304542 GCF_003070985.1 Temnothorax curvispinosus
AGCTACCACGTAATCGCACGAGTCACCCCGTACTGTTAACGCGTCGCTCATCGGTTGCCCGGGGATCCGGGATTCGGCAGCAGTCGACGCGCCTTAGGAATATACGGCACGTGGTGCGCCATATACCCCGCTCGTTTTGGGCACCTCCCACGCACGAGCACGCCGCGCTCGCCTCGCGAAACGCTACCCTGTTCAGTACTACCGGCTGCATCCGTTACCCAGCTACCTGGGATTGGGCAGCAGCCCAGCAGTTTTATGGGTAAAGGGCACAGGGTGCACCGTTTACCCGCGCTTGCTTGAATTTCTTCACGTTGACATTCAGAGCACTGGGCAGAAATCACATTGCGTCAACACCCGCGAGGGCCATCGCAAACATATATATATATATCATAAACATATATATATATATATCATAAACAATTTTTGAATTTTTATGTTGCGAAACTCTTTAACTTTTTAAACAAAGAAGAGAACAATATTATAGGAAGCCTACTCACTACTTGGGTGGAACGTTTACACGATAAAATTGAAGAAACTTGCATACGTCACTCGTTGCATGAACTCTCACGTTAACGACTAGAAAACATTACCATCTATCAGATAATGAACGAAATATTAACAAAGTAGCATCTTCGACCCACTGGCATTTTCCCCCGACTTATTACCCTATATTTTAAAATATTTTTAAACTTTTTTGTTGCGAAACTCTTAAAAATTGCGGTGTTAAGTCAACATCAAAAGCACACAAAAGCCGACTTCAAAAATGATACATTATCCAAATGAGCCGAAATAGCTATAAAAAAAGCATCTGTAATAAAGAATTCAAGTTTTCCTTAAAGTCTATACAAGTATCTTCTCTGAATTCGTTTTGAAAAATTCTTATTCTAAACAAAATGACAGGTATTCGAAACAGACATATCAATTTTAATCACAAATTTTGCAATTACGAACAAAGGAATGTATAAAATAAAAAACTTTTACAATATAATAAAAACATTTTAACATGTAGAGTAAACATGTAAAATTCAATTTCAAATAAATCGATGTAAAACCTTTCAAGATATATCTGGTGCCGATTTCAAAAAACGATTTCAAAAAAGCGCATTTAAAGTTTTAAGGAAAGTTTAAAGTGATTAAGCAACAAGGTGTTTTACCTGACTTGACAGATTGATCCACTCCTGGTCCATGCAGTAGTAATACAATACAACCTTATTTAGCACAAAAAATAAAAACATCAAAGATTTGAAAAATATCAAGCTTTAATAATCGATTTTATTTCTAGGTGTACGTATCTCTTTAACTGGCCCCGGAGAACATGTGTATTAAGACACGCAAATAGTCTCTCTCTCTCTCTCTCTCTCTCTCTCTCTCTCTCTCTCTCTCTCTCTCTCTGAGTGTGAGTATTGGTGGTGGTTGGATTTTCTCGCTCCTGTTTCAAGCCAACATTTCTGCTGCCGTTAATTGCCTTCGGGCTATTTTTTTCCAGATTCTTGCAAGTCTTTCGTAGCTTGACGCGTGTGATCCTCATTTTTTATGAGATTGCCTCCCAGTTCCTAGCATTTTTGGGTCAAATCTCTTTGGTCATCCTAACCTCACTTCTGGTATCGTCGTGGAATCTTGGTCCTGCCCGAGCCGGGGCGTCCGCCCGTTGCGCATGCGCCTGCTTCCTGGTCTGCTCTTTCTGCACCTCACTGCTTTTGGGTTGCCTGTCTGCTCTCTATTCGGTGCGTCTGTGCGGTGTGTGCCTGCCCTTGTTGGCGTGAACTGCCTTGCCCTCGCCTGATTGGTCGCTTCTTATTGCCAACTGTGAGGTATCATCGTGTCGTGTGCCATGCAGCGCGACCGAACATGCAACAGATGCTCTAAGTCTATTGCTGGGCAGTTCGTCTCTTGCAGTGAATGCACCAGGGAATTTCACCCTGGTTGCGTCAAGGCGTATCTTAACACGAAATCAGCCAGTGCGTGCTGCTTGGCTCGATTACCGACTATGCCGCCGCCGCCCATCGACTCTCATGCGCCTCGTGTCGGCGATTGCAAGAGTGCTGTCTCGTCGCCGCTTGCGGATGGAGTTCCTCCCCCTGGCGCCCAATCTCTCACCACCGATGCGATGCTCCGATCTATTTTAGCCAGGATGGATGAGTTGGACAAGAGGTTTGCTGACAGGCTTGACGCCGCGTTCGAGAAGTCGGATAAGAAAATCTCCGCATTTATAACTCGCCAGGAGGCGGTAAATGCTGATTTTGCGGATAAGCTTAACCAGCTTCCTGACGTCATCAAACTCGTCGCGGGTCACGGTGATAGGATCGCTGCGTTGGAGGCTCGGAGCTCTGTGCTCCTTGGCTCTCAGGGTGTTGACGCCGCCCTGACTGCTGTGTCGCGTGTCCCCCGAACATCCGACATTATCGTCTCGGGCATTCCTCACTCTCTGGCCTTAACGGCTGATGAAGTAGTAACTGGTGTTTTTCATGCGCTCGGGGTGCCTCGCTTGATCTCGGATGTTTTGGAGACGCGTGACGTGGCTGGGCGTGGAGTGTCTGTGTCGCTGGGTGATGCGTCGGGATCGTGTCTGGCCCTCGAGCAGAACTGTCCTGCTAATTGGACGCGATCCTTAATTGTAGCGCTTAAGTCGCGCGAGATCCGCGACCACATCATCCGGGCCGCCCGTGGCAAGCGCCAGCTTGCGGTGGGCGATGTGTTCTCGGGGGGCTTTCCCGGTAACATTTACATAAATGAACTGTTTCCAACACAAACGTACAACTTGTTGCGTCGGGCGCGAGTCAGGGCTAAGCAATTCTCTTTTAAGCATGTCTGGACCAGAGATGGTCGCATCTTTGTCCGTAAGGCTCAAGGTCAACCCCCTATTTCTATTGATTCTGAGGCTGATCTTGCGGAGCTTCAGTGATCTGTTGCGGCAGATGTGGATCCTCTTGCTTCGCGTGGTCGCCTCAGCATTGCTTGCTTTAACGCCTGCTCCCTTCCTGCTCACTTGGAGTCAATCCAGGCCTTCATTGCACTGAACTTTTTTCATATTATCTCGATTACTGAAACCTGGCTTCACTCTCACATCTCTGATGATCTAGTTCGCATTCCTGGATACTATTTGTTGCGTGCTGATAGGGATGGCAGGGAGGGAGGGGGTGTTGCTTGCTACATCCACGACTCGCTGCGGGCGCGTGTTCTCGCGTCGTCTCCTCTCGTCTTCTCGAATGAGCCTGAATTTCTTGTTCTGGACATTCGGGGCGATGATTGTGAGCCTCTCTTGTTCACGTCAATGTACCGTAGACCTAAGAGAAAAAACTTCTGTAAATATGTTGATGCTCTCACTACATTCATGCATAACTATAGAAATATCATCATTTTAGGTGATCTTAACTGTAATCTTCTCGCTTCATCTTACGATTCTGATCACCTTAGAGATATGGTCTCACAGTTGTCGCTCAGCATTGTCGATTCGCAATCGACTTTTCACACTCGCTCTTCTGACTCGTGGTTGGACGTTTTTATAGTCGATAGCCTTGATAAAGTCCTATCGTTTCGTAAATCGGATGCGCCTTTCATTAACGGTCACGACCTGATTGAGCTGAAGTACACGTTTGTGGTTCCATCTGCTTCGAATCGTACTTTAGTTCGACGCAGCTACAGGGATTTCGATGGGTCAGGATTCGTCGAGACTCTCACCTCTGCGTTGTCCTTATCTTTCGCCGAGGACTTCAGCCATAAGAGTCTTAATGGGCCTGACTTGGACGACATCTTGAATACCTTGACTGACGACTTCACGTCGTGTCTTAATCAGTATGCGCCCATCCGCACTTTTCGTGTTACTCGCCCAGCTGCGCCTTGGCTTACTGACCAACTTGCTCGCAGAATTCAACATCGCAACCGTCTCTATAATACTGCCCGAAGATCACGTGACATTCTCGATTTTCATATCTATAGGCAATATAGAAATGATCTCACAGACGACTTGAGAAGGGCCAGGGAGCGCTATCACATGGAGAGATTGACTGCCATTTCTGATCCATCCAGGTTATGGCGTGAGCTTGCCAATCTTGGGCTCATTGAGTCTCCTCTATCTTCTCCGCTCAACTTTTTTTCTCGTGATATCTTAAATGCCCATTATGCCTCCATCTCCAACTGCTTTCCTTCTTGTACACTTTCTCAATTTTCCGACATCATCTCATCCATAGTACCTGACGCACCACTTTTCAGTTTTTCTCAGATCACTTTTGAGGACCTTAGCTCCTTTGTCTCCGCTTCTTCTGTCTCTCTTGCCTCGGGTTATGACCAATTACCTCTATACGCCATAGCCTTAGCCCTGCCCCGGATTGGCAATCTCCTTACCACATTTTTTAATTGTTGTCTGAATTTCAGTCACTTCCCGTCCTTGTGGAAGCGAGCCATACTTCGACCGCTCTCCAAAGTTAAATCTCCCGCTTCTCCTTCGGACACGAGGCCTATTGCTAATCTGTGTGAACTCTCTAAGTTGTTCGAAAAAATTCTACACCGCCAGATTTCGGACTTTATAGCTACTCATAATATTTTCGATGATCGGCAATCCGGTTACCGGAAAGGCTATTCCACCCAGTCCGCTTTGCTGCGGTTGCTCCATGACATTAAGTATGGCGTCGACGTGGGTGAGGTGTTGATTCTTGTCCTCTTCGACTTCAGCAAAGCCTTTGACACGGTCAGTCATTTTCTACTGTTGACCAAACTCAGACAACTAGGGTTTTCTGATTCGGCCCTCAAGTTAATTTTTTCGTATCTAACTGGTCGATGTCAGGCTGTCGTTGATTTGGAGGGCGTGTTCTCTGACTGGCTGTCTGTCACTTCAGGTGTTCCACAAGGATCCGTCCTAGGTCCTCTCCTTTTCTCTTTATTTATTAACGACATTGGTGCCTTCTTGAGATATACTGAGCGCATTATATTCGCCGATGATACACAGATCTATCGCAGAAGTCCCCTTAGTCAACTGAGCGTTGCTTTACACCTCGTCGCACATGACGTGGGTGTCATCTCACAATTTGCTGCAACCAACGGATTGACTCTCAATCTTAAGAAATCACAAGTCTTGATTTTTGGCAGCAGGAGTCACGTTAGACACTTAAATTTAAATGACCTACCTCTCGTTTCAGTTGGCGGTACCTCCATCCCATTTGTTACGGAGACTCGAAACCTCGGGGTCATCATGCGCTCCGACCTTTCTTGGGAGGGTCACGTTTCACACATTTCAAGAAGGGTACACTTTACACTGCACAAACTGAAATTTCATAAGAATTCATTATCAATTAATCTACGTGTTAAACTTGTGACCACCTTGATTTTGCCTTTGTTGGACTACTGCTCTCTTGTATACAACGACGTGACCGAGGAACTAAATACCAGGCTTCAGAGGCTCTTAAATTGTGCTATTCGTTTCATTTTCAATTTAAGGCGTGACGATCGCATCACACCTTACCGGCATCGATTGGGGTGGTTATCGGTCAAATACCGCCGTCTTTACTTTCTTGGTATCGAAATGTTTAAGGTGTCCCATGACTTATCTCCTAGTTATCTCTCTGAAATCTTCGTTGATCACGACCCCTCAGTCAGGCGATCGTCACGACTGGCGCTACCGCACTCTTTTCATGTTCCAAATCACAGAACTGAAACCTATCGCAGGTCCTTTCATCTCGCGGGCATCTACTTTTGGAACTCGCTTCCTTATGATGTTGTTTCAGCAACGTCTGTCACCGTTTTTAAGGGTAAGCTATACGACTATCTTTTCTCGCTTGAGCGTAACTCTATCTAGAGCCTTATATTAGTCTCTGCCTTATGCATGATCTGATTGAGAGTGTCAACCTATCGCTTATACGTCGATTAGTTTAAGTTACTTTTAGTGTTCATTAATTGTTCTTGCGTTTCTTGCGAGTTGAATCTGAGACTTTTTTCATTGCTCTGTGCATCTTTTGCGTAATATTGGAGGTGTGCTTCAACCCTTTTCTTTATTCTACCGATTCCTCAGCTTAGGTTGCAGTTCCACTGCTGGTTGTTGCTTAATGCACATCTGTCGCTTTTATATTATACTATTTTTACTGTTCCTCTTATGTAGATGTATTACTTCTGTTCTTATTTACAACTTTTTGTTTTTTTTCCGATTGTTTTACCTTTGTAATGCATTACTTGCCTAAAGTCATTGACTATGGCATAATAAAAAAATCAATCAATCAATCAATCAATCTCTCTCTCTCTCTCTCTCTCTCTCTCTCTCTCTCTCTCTCTCTCTCTCTCTCTCTCCCGGGCGAAGCCCGGGACACCAGCTAATATTTAATATGTGAATTTAACAACTTATTTATTATTTACTCAAAAAGAATAAATACCAGGTCAAAATTAACACCACAGAAAGATTTGATCAATTATTTTCCGAAAGCGACTTTCGATATTGATTAATTGATTAACATTTAACAATTTAGTCTCGAAAATTTTACCCCTGTTTTATTTAATATGTGAATTTAACAACTTATTTATTCTCTATTCAAAAAGAATAAATACCGGGTCAAAAAATAACACCACAGAAGATTCGATCAATTATTTTCCGAAAGCGACTTTCGATATTGATTAATTAATTAATATTTAACATGTGAATTTAACAACTTATTTAGTCTCGAAACTTCTACCCTTGTTTTATGTAAAATTCTTTACTATTATAATAAAAAAAAAGTTTGTACCCTTTTTTTATTTGCTATGATCTTGGTAACAAAAAATTATGCACTTTATAGTTCTCCCTGGGAAATTCTACCCCTATTTCATATACTTTTAGTAAAAATTTGGTCAATTATTTCTCGAAAAATTAGAAAAATTAGAAAAACCGGTTTCCAGAAAATCGGTAAAAAAAACTATACACTCTACCTCTACACTCCCGGGAAATTCTACCCCTATTTCATATACTTTTAATAAAAATTCGGTCAAATGGTTTTTAATTCGAAAAACTTCTGATACCGGTTTCCAAAAAAATCGATATTAAAAGTATATAAAATTTAATAAAAATTCGGTCAAATGATTTTTAATTTCAAAAATTTCAGTACCGGTTTCCAAAGAGATCGGTAACAAAAAATTATACACTTTATGGCACTCCCCGGAAAATTCAACCCCTGTTTTATATACAATTCTTTGAAATTCCGTCAATTATTTGCCGAAAAATTGAAAAAATTAGAAAAACCGGTTTCCAGAAGATCGGTAACGAAAAACTATACACCCTATAGCACTCCCCGGGAAATTCCCCCTATTTCATATACGTTTGGTAAAAATTCGGTCCATTGGTTTCCGAGATCATAGCGAACAAAAAAAATGCAAACCCTGTCGCTTTATAATAATAGTATAGATATATAGAATTGACGGCATTGTAGGTATTGACTAAGCATTGTCGGCAGTGTACGAAAATGTCGGCAGTGTTTTACAGCAATGCCAAAAATCGGCATTGGTGTACAAAATTTTGGGTTGTGAATTTCCCCTCGGTAAATTGTTATTACAGCGACGCGAAACAAACTCGTTTCGGAAAAACTGTCACTACCCAATAAACACTCACTGATATAAATGTCATATGATATACATATTCGTTAAGTTGTCTCGAATGACATGGGATTCAAAGTATATAAGACTTATTATTCTTTTATTTACTCGTAAGTTTATATAAGAATTATATTACAAAGTTTATGAAAATTATTAATTTTTCGTTCAATAATTGTTTAATTCATGCTGCAATATATTTTGTAAGTTAAATCTACAAAAAACTGTCACTAACTTTAATGAAACAATAAAACAGGAACTATTTGTCATATGTTTTCTCTATATGAAAGATACGTGACAACCATAATAAACATTTACGTAACATTTACATTTATTTTTATACGTTTCTATTAATACTGACGATGTTATTTGTTCTTTATTCCACGACATTTTTGAATCTGACGTTTGACGTGTACTACGAAATTAGCACAATTGAAATTTCTTTCCTGAAGATGCTGTCGATCGTGACTATTTTCAATGTTTTAATTTAATTAGTGCATGCAATGATGCATGCCAGCGTGCCTGGTTCAATGCATGAACATATTTATATGCATGCATCAGAGCATGTATAATAGCAGCATGCCTATCATTCAAGAAATCGTACTTTATGTGATTTCGGCTTTAGGTGGTTTAGAAGAGATGAGGTGTAGGTATTAAACGATTCTTATACTGTATTATGGTGCTAAAATTGGTTAAAAATTGGTAATAAGTATACATCTTATAATAAACGTTTGAAAAATGCCTACTACCCTACTTGTTACAATTTTTAAGCGTATGCTATAATGCATAATAATATATAAGAATAGCATTTATTATTTATGTAACCATCAATTCTAAACTGCGGATACGTATATCATATGACACTTATTATATCGGTAAGTGTTTATTAGAAACGTTTAAAAAATGTATATTTATTACAATTTCTTAACGTATACTTTTATACGGTATAAGAATCGTTTATTACTTATGCCTAAGTATACCAGTCCTGTAACCGTTGACACGTATATCATACCGTATTTATACCAGTGAGTGTTTATTGAGCGGATTTTTTCGGGCGGGCGCGCAGCTGTATGCATACGGCATATACGTACCGCAATATTTATTCGTTAATATCTTATATATCTGGTAAATGATATGTCTACAGCAGCGTATTGGCATTACTTTTTTACTGTAACGTTGCTATAACATTCTATTGTTATGTTTTTGAGAAAACGTATATGAGTACGTTTATAAATACGTTTGTAACACGTTTATAAATACACGCGGTATATTAAATAAGATGGGTTGCGGACGTGTCTAACGATTATAGAGTAGAGTGGGGTAAAAGTGCGCGGCGGATAAAAGTGCGCAGTGCAGATATTACTTGTTTTCTTGTAAGTTAAGTTGGCAGCACTAAGTTAATTTATAAAGTGTCATGACTGAGTGGCGTCATATGTAATGACATCCGATTCAATTAAACAGTATTAAAACTATGAGACAAGTTTTATTTTTTGTCTTTCTGATGTAATATCCTAATTTTTTTCAAACTGTATTTCATAAGTAGAAATAAACTTAAGTAAATCATTGACAAGACATTTTGATTAACATGGTTTCTGGCGTGTGTCATGCTATAGTAGACATTTCAAATTGTTATCCGTAGACTAACGCTTACTAGTAATTTAAAAAGTGTCTCGTGGGACAAAAGTGGACATATCATGGTGGGGAAAAGTTCGCACTTGATATCCGAAGTTAACTCTAAGGCCCAGTTCCACAAACGTCAGTTAACTTTTAATCTTAGGTTAACTCACTTTTCGTCTCTTTCTAAGGAACATGAGACACTTTCTAAATTACCGATAAGCGTTACTATATACGGATAACAATTTGAAATGTCCAATATAGCATGCATGACATACGCCAGAAACGAGTTAATCAAAATGTCTTATCAATGGATTTACTCAAGTTTATTTCTACTTATGAAATACAGATATCAGAAAGCTGAAAAATGAAACTTACCTCATGTAGCGTTTTCGATTTGTTGACTCAATCCGACTCGAGTCAGATTAAAAGTTCGGAAAAATGATAATGAAATATGATAATATCCCGATAAAAACATTACGTGGATCCACGTTATTGCTACGTGGATTCGACGTGGATTTGACGAAATTACGTGATTCGACGTGGATGTGACGTTCCTGTTTTACTGGGGATGCCGCCATAATGCAAAGATTATGTGATGGAAGTTAAGAAATGCTTTCTACCATGATAGTTTAGAGTCATCGAGTTTCAAACTGAACTTTCGATCTGACCCGGAGTCGGATCGAGTCAACAATCGAAAATACTAATAGTTTCAACGCTGTTCAGTCGAATCGGCTGTAGTCCGGCGCCACTCATTGTCAGTCATAACAGTTTACGAATGAACTCAGTATTGTCAACCTAATTTACACGAAAACAAATATACCAGCTGTTCAGAATGAAAACTCGCTCTAGATTCGTTCAATTTAAAACAAAACTTTATTACTTATGAAGAACGATTCGTAATGACACAAAATAATACTGACTGCGTGCACGCTGCGTGCTCTCGCCGCGCTCGCTCGTGACACATGCGCCACCTGTATACGTACGATATTTCTATCGAAACTCGATCGCGGCCGGTATTCATAGTCGGTTCTTATTTCAAGACCGTTTTAAGTAATGTCTTAAGATGCTAATACGACTCTGTGATTGGTTCATGACGTCTTAAGATTGTACTTAAGACGGTCTTAAATATAAGAACCGACTATAATGAATACCGGCCGCCTCGCTCGATTACGCTGCTCGATCAGAACGCTCGATACGCGCGCACTTAAACTTAAGACGTACCCAACAGTCCAACACCTGGATTGCGCACTTTTGCCCTACTGCATGCGAACTTTTGCTTCACCGGTGGGGCAAAAGTGCATTTTTGCAATCAGTTCAAGAAAAGTTTATTACATGGAATGTATTCAAAATATAGACATGAGCTCTAGTGAATTTTGAAAAAGAATATTTGAAGATTTTACAGTTCAAATTTCAAGACTCTAACTATATCTCAACGGTAGATATATGGGATCAAAAACTATAAGTGTGTACTTTTGCCCCACTCTACTCTACACCTTTATCTAATACATTTCTTTATTTCTTACACCATATGATACGTATGATTCTATTAGTTTTTATACGTTTCCTTTACCAATTCTGCATGTATTTATTTGGTACGTCTATCAGTAAAAAAGAAGAAAAACAGAACATTCTTTACTATGAATAAAATTTAGTATAAATAGCTTTATTACGAAATATTAAATTATCGTAATAACGATATGATTTATCGGTGTAGCATCTGGGAAATAATAATTATAAAGGCTATCCATACTCAAAATATTTATCGACGATGATTAGATCTTGCCAGTTCTTGCATTCGTCGATTAAACATTTTCACAGGGCTGGAATTTTAATTAATATATCCGTGCACCGCTGTTCGTACATTACCATAGAGAGTAGTTATGCTGTTACAGCAATATGCATATTTGGATAATGTCAGGACGAAAATTCTAATGGCGGACGTGAACAGGGGCAAACTTAGGCAAAGGATTGGAGAAAGGTATTGGATGTAACAGAAATTCGATATGCGAGAAACCACAGGCACGCGCGCGATCAGTAGAAAAAGAACGCAACGCGGTGTAGAGTGGATGGCGGTGAGACGGGCACAGTAATCGATAAAGTAAATTAAAAGTAATTAAAAGCTAGCCGTAGTTCGCGTGCGAAAAAGAGCGGAGCGGATCATTTTTATCGGGCTTGGACGTGTGCTCGGTTTGTACGTGTGTGCACGCGCGTGCTGTTCTGTTTCTGTGCGTCAGAAGGTACTGACAAAAAAGAGCGTGCAAGGTGCAACGAACGAATGTTGCGCTATTAAACGGGCGCGATATCGTTAACCGGGCGTAAAAGGGCGCAGCGGCGTTTCGCAGAGCCGTGTTGTATTAATTCGATTGAAATAATTGGCGGATCGTTTTGCGGTCCGCTCATTGTTACATCGACAGCCGACTGTTTATCACGCTTTGCATAAACGGCCTGCGCGCAACGAGAGAGACAGGATCGGGAATTATTAATTCACACAGCGACGAGGAAACATTATGTCGCTCCGGCGAGACCGGTATATTTATACATATATAAATACACCGGTGAATTGCGAGAATGCAAAGTGGAAGTTCAATCACGATGTATTATATATTGTTAAATCGATTACGATACACGCACGTGGTGCGCAGCTGCATAATTTTCATAGACGCGTGTAAGTAATTATTAATTGCACGATGCATGACAATCAGTTGTAGCAGAATGCGATGCGTTTATTACCATTGAATCGCACAAATGCAACTGTTAAATATATTATTTAACGGCGATCAAGTCTCGTTAATGGGTACTTAATAAATTATCATATCTCACAGTAGTATAATATAATATTGCAATATTGATGCTCGTATTATTAATATTTACCAATATCCTATATCTATTATATTTATGAATAATTTTGTTATTAATATAATATCTTTCATAATTAATAATATAATATCTTTAGCTTATTGCATCGTTAGTTCATTACCCTCTTATATTGCACTACATTGAATAAGCCTAATATATTTTAATAATATTTATCAAGTTCTTCCGTACGCTTTCATGTATTTAGAATGCTCTACAGTATAGCGTTCAGTCAAACGCACTGAGTTAATTCGCACAAAGTTGTTATTAACATGAAATTAATAGAGCTAAATACTACACGAAATGCGCTTGACTCGTTCTTCACTGAAAAAAAATACTTAGATCCAAGAAAATATTGTTTTACATAGTACCAATGGCCTTATTTACTTAATATAATCACATATATTTATTTAGAATTATATATTTTTACT
>NW_020228347.1:0-1087 GCF_003070985.1 Temnothorax curvispinosus
TATATTGCATAAAAGATCTCATAAAGTTTGTAATATTCATTTACGATCAATTTTAGTGATTCTGGGGAATTTTAATAAGCAATTGTCCAAAAGTTTATAGTGTGATTCATGAAAATGGGGCTTAATCTTGAAAGGGTACCTTAAGGCAGCCATGTTCTCTAGGCTTATGTCTACTGTTTTAAGAACGCGTGTTTGGATCAGCTGATTGTTTGTTGTGACAGTTAGTTTAAAGAATGATTGTTATATTATAATGTTGTTTTCAGATGCTGTGGACTTCTAGCAATGAAGGTGAAAAAATCAAAAAATTTATGCGGGTGGAATATAGGAGTGATTATACCGTCAGACGTGACATCTCCCTCCTTAGGGAAGTTCGGTCCCCGAACTTTTATTAGTAAGTATAATTGTACGGTTATATCGTATAGAGTATGATTATATTTATAGATAATTAATTATTGATGTGATTTTTATTATAGAATTCTAAATGTGTGTGGCAGTGTAAGAGTTGTGTTGCTGCAGATCGAGGTAATAGTTCCATTTGTTTAGCAATGTGCTTAAGTAATTCTATAGATTTGATTAGTAATATAAATTTTTTTTCTTCTCTTCTTTCTTCCTCTTTTTTTTTCATTTTATTGGGTATATACACGTGTATATTTGTACTTGCATACATATATAGACGCGCATATTTGTTTTCAGTGTTCATTTCTTATGTTACTTATTAGGATATTTATTAATATAGGTTATTCTTATTTTATTATAGGGCTGGTTATCTATACTGTCACCGTGATTTCGTTGGACGGATATGATAAGGATAAATTAAAAGTAAGTTAATGCTATAATTCTATTGTTACTACATTTATTCATATAAGTTTTGGTCTCTCCCCTTTGTAAATTTTTTTTTTTATTATTTTTGGTTAAATATATTCAAGTATTTGCCGCGTATTCTTTCCTTAGCTTCGTCTAAATCCAGGCGATAAGCAATATTACGTAGTCTTTTTACTTCTAGCATAAGGCTTGTCGTTGACATTTTGCTTAGCTCTGTAAGGATAATTATTTATTGATTATATATAACGGTTTTATCTTATAAGAG
>NW_020228348.1:0-3549 GCF_003070985.1 Temnothorax curvispinosus
AGAGTCGCCGAGCTCACATTGTCAAGACCCACAATCAGGCTGTCCAATTCCACTAGCCACTCGTTCAGAAGCTGTTCAGGATCTGTCTCGCTGTCCTCGGCTTCTTGCTGGACAGGATCTTCTTTACAAAGGTTTGCGTTTGATTCAGGCAGCACACTTGTATGTCGCCTTCCTCGAAAGATATTTTTCTTCCATATCAAGCAGTATCAGTGCTCCCTCGTGTAAGCGTCTTGCAGAAGAAGCGAACCGTCTGGTAGGACAATGCTGAGACAGTTCTTATACGCAAGGTCCCACCTGGCGACAACATACTTTCGGATATCCGACATGCTGCTGTACAGAACAGGTTGCTGAAGAAAACCCGTCAGCGTCTTGGAGGACAGGCAACAGTCGTTAATAGAAATAATACGTCTCTCAGCGTCTAAGGAACTTGCTGCACAGAATCTTCTTTACAAAGGTCCGGATTTGGTTCAGGTAGCACACTTGTACGTCGCCTTCCTCAAAAAGCTTGAAACATGGCCCGGCCAAACCCGGGCTCGACGACCTGCTAGCCGAAGAGCAGTGGACGCTATGTCGTTCCAAATTCGGACAAGATCTCGCGGCACCCGGTCGCGTTCAGACCCTCTGGGCTTCAACAAGTCCGTACTCGGGTTGCTGTCCTCACCGTAAGAGCTGCAAGTATCGGCGGGCAATCCACGCTGAAATGCAAACTCACACCGGACGATAGCTGGGGCGAGCTGGTGCTGGTGATCCCCTGCCGCATCGCGCCGCCGCGCCGTTCACAGACAGGAAAGGACACCGTGGAAGAAGTCCAGGCCAACGATAGACGCAGCCGCGGGGCTGCACGGTAAGGATTAGTTCTCCGTCTCAAACTCCTGCTCCTCCTCGTCATTTTCCTTTTCGGGAACAATAGTTGAAGCTGTTCTCCAAAGACGGTATGTCGTCGACAGAAGCGGTGGCTATCTGAGAGCTTCCGGTCACGTCGATTTGCACCGATGGCGACGAGATGGTCGTCGCCGTGGTGTTGCTGCCTTGTTGCCCCACATCTGAACGAGGATTCCTCGATCCAGGATAAGGACTTCGCTATCGATTCGCTCGGCGAAGAGGAACGTGTCTCACCGTTGTTCAAGTTCAAGGAATCGTTGAAGCGACGACGTAGCATAAACTTGCGGCGCCAACTGCTGCCGTTATTGTTTTACTTCTTCGTCGGCGACGGCAAGGAACGCGGGATATGATAATTTTCATCCTGTCGTTCATTGATAATACTGTTGTTGCTGTTCAAAGCGATCATTATTTCGCTCGGCAAAATCAGCGTCCGCTCCGGGCAAGGGTTCAAGATCAAAATAATCGGTAGAGTCCGCGCTGTTACCGCCGAACTTCCAGGTCTCCTGATCTGAATGTACCTGATGGAGGAGTTGGAACGCTTGGTCACCTCGGAACCGCGTCGGTTGCGCTCGCTCGCGTTGGACGTCCTGCGGGTGAGTAACAGAATCACGTTGGTCAGCAAGAACTTGCTTTTTCCCGTTGACAGCGACGTGACTGCACGACACGCGCAGATATGGATGATGTGTACGCAGCCGTTGACATATGTGCGCCAGTATAATACTCGCAATATTTGACAAATAGTTTACAATAGTATACAAGCCAGCCTGACTGACTAGGTATTCGATCCAAATGTTTGAATAGAAACATCAAATGAATTTTTAATAATAACGGAAACGCGCAAATTATTACTTATTCCAAGATAACGGTACTAAAGCAATTATTCAGTTAAACGTAACTTAAAATCTAAATTTGTATCTTTGGACCACAATCACAATGTGTGTAACTTAAAGACTAGTATTTGATTACCATTAATTCACAAATTACTACCCTCTCTCCTTAACCCTCAATTAGCACACTTCGGTTGGGCCACCTCAAATGCCACACTAGTGCGATTTGAGATTTTGATAACTTTTAACTGTCGTATCTCGGTCATTTTTAATAAAAATTTATGTAAAATTCCCCTGGCAATCGAGTAGTACACTTTATTTTAGGAAAAAGAAATGATTTTTATATGAAAAATTGAAATATATAAAGTGCTGAACGGAAAAAAAGTGGTGCGAATTAGCACATGTGTGCTAATTGAGGGTTAAATATAATTTTTTGTAACATTTTCACCAGTTTAATCCAAGGTTTCATTTGTCTCCAATTCGGAGACAATATAAAATGATATAGTCTAGGTAACATTAAATCCAAGGATATTTTGTACTGCATATCTGTTCTTTTAAAATTGTTAAAATAAAATATGCTAATGTCAAATGATTCTTTATTAACTTCTCCAACACGGAGGTACTTCCTTCAGAGATGACTAAACTCCTCCAATTTGGCAATAATTTTTACCTCCCCACGAACTTGAACCAAAAAACTGCCATGCACAAATTCATAAAAAATATTGAAAGCAACACCAAATGCCATAATATTGGCAATGTAATAAAAATATAATTTTGAATTAAACAAATTAGTAGCTAATGCTAAAACTTCAAACATGGACGCGAAAACTGAAATAAAAAAAAAAAAACAAAAAAACAATACACAGCAGAAATTAAACGTCTAGCTCCAAGATACCGTAAGCTAAGGCTGGTATAAGAAAAAGACTCCAGCAACTCCAAAAACACTCGGGCCTAAATCGCCACTGTTAACACTGTCACCAGGTTTGGATAAGGCAGCAACGCCTACGAAACAACGTAACGAACTGATACTGGCAAAATCGAACAAGTTGGCGAAAGATAAACAACATATGCAAGACGACATATGCTTGTTAAAAGGACAGATAGTCATGCACCATGAGCTATTCATATACAAATGTTCTCATTTGCAATCGAAAACATGTATTATTACCTTCCGTATTCCAAAAATCTTAAACGGGTTTTTAATATTCAATGTTGTGTGTCATATTAAGTTTCAATAAGACATCATACATATGAACCAGGCCAAAATTATAGAAACATCAAAAAAACATAAACAAATCATTAACCGATTGTTTGAACAAAGCGTTGTCAGATTTTTTATTATTATTATTATGTTAATAATTACCAATACTTTTGTTTTGTGCACCAAGGGGAGAAACAACGCCCGCTTATCGTGAGTTTTTAATAATACTGAAAAAGTAAATAAATAAGTAAAATAAGGAAAAAATTTCCTTTCTCGTCGGGCCACGGCGCCGAGATTGCACGCGATGAATATTTCACGAAAACAAATAATAAGAAAGTATCATGAGACTAGTGTAAAAAGTATCGTCGTTGTGAATCTCTCGTTAGATATCTTGTTATTCGCAACGACCCTCCCGTAAAATGTTAATCGATTGTATCGAGCGCTCAAGGTAACGATGTCCAAACCGTTACCGTTCGATCACGATTTACGATCGATAATGGCACTTAAAATGCTACCCCGCTGTGGAAAAAAGTAGAACGTGGCAACCGTGCCGGCAGTGGCCGCCATAAAATATACTAACGAAAAATGGAACTGTTATGTGGAGTTGACTTTAGTTTCGCGCGCGATCGATAGTGAGAA
>NW_020228349.1:0-379 GCF_003070985.1 Temnothorax curvispinosus
AACTTAATAAGTATATATATCGTGCACATTCTATCCTTGGTTCTATAATGGTACTTGTTCTTGGTATTTAATGCGAAATATTCTCAGTACATACTACGAACTGGAAAAAGGCGGACATAGAAATCTTCTCAGTTTGTGCGCAGTATATCGCAGTACGTATCTCAAATGTTTTGAGAATATACGCAATGTACTGCTGCGATATTCTTCGAACGTTCTCAGTATCTACATGTGTTGTATGGGCCTTATATGATACTCTATCGATTAAAAAAAAAATGCATCCCGATATCTCAAAAATTACAAAAGTTAAAGCATAAACGGGCAACAAAAGCGTTACACACACACACACACACACACACACACACACACACACACACACACA
>NW_020228349.1:389-1365 GCF_003070985.1 Temnothorax curvispinosus
ACACACACACACACACACACACACACACACACACACACACACACACAGCGTGGCCGCAAGAAATCAAACTACGAAGAACTGGTGGCAGAGTACAAAAACGCACGCCGAAGTTTACGCAAGGCCATCAGAGATAGTAAACGACAATGCTGGCGTGATCTGATCGAGGAAGTAGAAAACGACCCGTGGGGCAAACCTTATAAGGTAGTCATGACTCACCTTAAAAGGCAGCCAATGCAATCGCCCACATGTCCGAAACTCCTGGAGACGATTGTGATTACGCTTTTTCCCCAACAAAAGAAGTTTCACTACCTGACAGAACAACATGAGATAGAAGAGATCCCACTAATCACAGAGGACCAGCTAATGGAAGCGTGTAATAGAGTCGGGAATACGAAAGCTCCTGGCTTGGATAGAATCCCAAACATCGCATTGAAGGCAGCTATCAAAACAGCACCTGCGCTATTTTTAGAGGTATATAACGCATGCCTTAAAGAAGGTATCTTTCCCCGGAAATGGAAGCAACAGAGACTAGTACTGCTTCCTAAGGGGAAAAAGCCACCGGATGAACCACTCTGCATATTGGATACAGCTGGAAAAATACTAGAACGTATTGTTCACAGAAAAATTGAAACAGCAGTCGAGCCGCTGCTCGCCAGCAACCAATATGGCTTTCGTAAAGGTCGCTCCACGCTGGATGCAATCGATCTTGTCGTCGGCACAGCGAAGGAGGCGATTGCCGGGAACAGATGGAAAAGGGGCACGAAGAAGTACTGCTTGGTGTGACACTAGACATCAAAAATGCCTTTAATTCCGCCAAGTGGGACTGTATTATGAGAGCCCTCACCGAAATGAGTGTACCGAAATACCTACGAAGGATGGTAGCAAGCTACTTCACAGATAGGATCTTAAAATACGACACTAAGATTGGTCCGAAAGAGCATAGAGTCACTGGAGGAGTACCTCAGGGATCGGTTCT
>NW_020228350.1:0-5354 GCF_003070985.1 Temnothorax curvispinosus
TTTCTCATATTTATTCAGATTTCTGCAAGGATATATTAGCAAAAAATATTTTATTCTTATTTCGTCTGAGATGTTTAATTCGTATAAAAAATCTGAAAATTTCTGAGTATTCTAAAAAAAATCTAAAAATTTTTATAGAAATTCTGATTATAATGTGAAAAATTCTGATATTTTTTTACCAGGGCATCCATGGAAGGTCACATAGTATTAATACCGTGTGACACTTTCATATGATTCTTTATTTCTACATTTAATCTTTGGGGCATAGATGCAACTTTTTGGAATAACTTGTGTTTTGCGCGGAAATCTTCCCATACGCTGAGAACATGTTGCGCCAATGCCTCGCGTCTACGTGGAAATTGAGGTTTCCATATTTTCTGAGTAGGTTGTTCCTCTCGTTTTTCATAATGTTACACGCCCAGATTCGTTCATCGAAAATACCTTCTCATTCGAGAAAACGGTATTTGTCCATTCATGCTTCTGTGCCAAATGCTGCAAGGCAAAAGCCATTGTTTTTTGTGGCGTTCGGTTAATTGTTTATATTGAGCCGATTTATATCGATTGTGTCTCTGTTCTCGCCATCTACGCCGCACGGTTTGCGCTATCGCATATTAGGAGCCTGCGGCGCAGATAGTGGGAACAGAGATACGATCGTTATAAACCGGCTCAATATAAACAATTAACCGAACGTCACAAAGAACAACGGATGGCTATGGCCTTGCAGCATTTGGCACAGAAACATGAATGGACAAATACCGTTTTCTCGAATAAGAAGGTATGTTCGATGGATGAATCTGGGGCCCTATTCTCTAACGAAAAACGTATACGCAAACTCTGCTCTAACAGAAAGGCTGCAAATTGATTGGCTATCGCACAGTTTTTAGCCAATAAGCTTGCAGCCTTTCTGTTAGAGCAGAGTTTGCGTATACGTTTCTCGTTAGAGAATAGGGCCCCTGGGCGTGTAACATTATGGAAAACGAGAGGAACAACCTACTCAGAAAATATAGAATCCTCAATTTCCACGTAGACGCGAGGCATTGGCGCAACATGTTCTCATCGTATGGGAAGATTTCGGCGCAAGGCACGAGTTATTCCAAAATTCAGTTGCATCTATGCCCCAAAGATTAAATGTAGAAATAGAAAATCATATGGAAGTGTCACACGGTATTAATACTATGTGACCTTCCATGGATGCCCTGGTAAAAAAATATCAGAATTTTTCACATTATTAATCAAAATTTCTATTAAAATTTTCAGATTTTTCTTAGAATACTCAGAAATTTTCAGATTTTTTATACGAATTAAACATCTCAGACGAAATAAGAATAAAATATTTTTCGCTAATATATCCTTGCAGAAATTTGAATAAATATGAGAAAGTCTGTGCAATTTGTCAGAAATTTTCATATATACGGATATTGAAATATTCTAAAAATCTTCAATTATTTCTGAAAGTATCTGAGAAATATCATATACTTCTTCAGAATTTTTCACAAGTCCCAATTCTTGTAAAATTTCTGAGAAAATATGAGAAGTTTTTTCACCAAGATGATGTATAAATAAATGAATAATATGTTTGACATTGAATGATTGATCAACTCTCGTAAATGAATGAACGAATGAAGGAATGAAAATCTTGAACAGACATGGCACAAGGCAAAAGTCATTCGAAATATCTTTGGGCCTGCCGATTCCGTGACCTTCTCGCCTAGCTGCCCATCAAGTTCTGTGGCACTTTTGATAATAACAACGCCCTTGGTAGCGGTCTTCAAGCTGCTCACAAACTCCTCTCCAGCACCCGAGGACGTATCGCCGTTTCCAAACATGCCTGCCTAATGTCGGGCCAGGGGCCCTGCAGCTGAAAGAAGATCCCAGTACTAGAGTGAACAAAGACGTGCACATCTTAATCCCACAATGAATTTCTACAAGAGATTCGCTCTGGATTGCAGCGGACAACAGATTGCGATTGATCTGTTCTTACTGAACAGTCAATAGTAATCAGCAATCTGGCAATTTTATGTAAGTAAATCTATCTTCTCAACTTAATATAATTATAATAAAATGATGATTTTATACTAAAACTGAATTTGCAAGTAATTAATTTTTATAATTGTAATTTTTTAGAAAGATTACTTCATCGTTATTTGACAAGAAGGATTGGCTTTGAAGCGGTGATGTAGCTTCGCGGTCTCAGCATCCACGTCTTCCACGGTAGCTTCTTCGATCGACTGATGGCCTCTGCTTGCCGAACATTAATTCAGACACCGGTTAATTTTACTGTTATATTAATTATGTATTAATATTATGTATTAAAATTAATATGTTATTAATTAATTTTAATGTTATTAATTACGTAATTAATTATGTGATTAAAATTAATATAACATATAACACAATGTATGAATATAATTATAAGTAATTATATTAATAGGTTATATTACATTAATTTTTAATGTTACACATGTCTTAAAAATAAAAATTAATTTATAAAATAAAATTGTGTATTTAGCTTATTCTTTTATACTAACCCCGATATTATAGTATCCAGTTGATATCTTAAGATTTTCCGCGCCGCACAAGATACATTTCGTGAACCTCCACCTTGTATAGTTCACTTTGACAACTATCATAACCGTTCACTACGTGTATACAGAGATGGTGGATCGCGATCTCAAAATTTCTGCGCGTTCCAAAAATCATCAAAAAAAAAGTGTTGCAACCTTTCCGTGAACGACTGTACACATAATTTTAATTCAGCCTATTTTTATTATGTCTAGACATAATTTTAATTCTGCCGCTAGGGAATTTTTAAGTCGATTCTTATGAATCAAGCTTGAATTCGATGTCTAGGTATCCCAGGTTGCCGATGACGAGGTCCAGATAGTGCGCTTTATAGTTTTCGGTATCCAGGTGTAATCGTACGTTAAATTCGATGTCTACGTGTCCCAGGTTGCCGATGACGAGGTCCAGATAGCGCGCTCCGTAGTTTTCGGTGTCTAGGTGTATTGATACCTTGAATTCGATGTCCACGTGTCCCAGGTTGCCGATGACGAGGTCCACATAGTGCGCTCCATAGTTTTTGGTGTCCAGGTGTAATCGTACGTTGAATTCGATGTCTAGGTGTCCCAGGTTGCCGAGGACGAGGTCCACATAGTGCGCTCCATAGTTTTCGGTGTCCAGGTGTAATCATACGTTGAATTCGATGTCTAGGTGTCCCACGTTGCCGATGACGAGGTTCACATAGTGCGCTCCATAGTTTTCGGTGTACAGGTGTAATAATACGTTGAATTCGATGTCCACGTGTCCCAGGTTGCCGATGACGGGTTCCAGATAGTGCGCTTCATAGTTTTCGGTGTCCAAGTGTAATAATACGTTGAATTTGATGTCTAATTTTAATGAGGTTAAACGCGTATCGCGTAACCAATAAATTACGACGTTTGACATTTCTATTGGAATATTCTAAAAGAATCAACGATATGATTGGTTACGCGATACGCGTTACGCGGAAAATATCAGTCCATGTGACCGCAGCCTTAGGCGTAAGCAACGCACAAGAATTGACGTACAACTTATATGTCGTACTACTTATTATTAGCGTGCTACAAATCGAAAGTAAGTAAACGATCTAATCATTTTTAAAGAATAATTAAGAATTATGTTTAATTATTCTGAAAATAAATGACGTAGGCCGGTATTCATAGTCAAATCTTATATCTAAGACCATCTTAAGTACGATCTTAAGATGTTATGAACCAATCACAGAGCCGCATTAGCATCTTAAGACATTACTTAACCCTATTCATTTCAACGTTTTTTTCGCCCCAATAATCCTCTAACCATGCACTTTCGAGTCCCACGTGTTTTTTATAATGTTAATAGCTTTGAAAAATTCCCCAAAAATTATTATAATATCTTTGTACCTTCGACTAAAAATCAATGTAAAGAACATTTGAAAATCATTTATTTAAATATTTTTTTACAACAATTATATGTTGACAAACACACGTTACGACTCGTTTTACTTAAAAAATCATAACTCACGAACAAATTGACGAAGCTTAATGAACCAAAACGCAAATTAAAGCTAAAAGTAGTGCAAATAAAAAAAAATGAGATAATTATTAATTAAATAGGAATACTTAATTTCGTCGCCGCAAATTTGGTAATTTTTAAATGGTACAGAAGGACTTTAAAGACTTAAAGAATGCTAGAAAAAGAATTTCTGAATAAGAAAAGGTGAATTTGAAGTGTGACAGATATTTTTTATGTAAAAAAATTAATTTTTTTAATATAATCGTAGCTCTTTCCCACCTCTTCCACCTGCCTCTAAGCCATAATAGACCTCTGTGAAATGTTAAATTTTTTTTTAACGACAAAAATATTTTTAATACGGTTAAATTATACACAAAAATACATTTTTATCGAAAAAAAATGCTCATTTACCTTTCACACAACACTGACGTAATCCTCCAACCATGCACTTTCGTGTCCCACCGAGATTTTAATTGTTCCCCGTTTCGAGAGTAAATGAGCTAGGACTTTGAAATTTTTACCTGAGGTTCCCTGCCACAATAACTTTTTTCCGGCGTAAAGGGAATTCTCCCACGATCATTTGTTTTCCGAAACAAACGACTGTTAGAAATTCGTGGGACACGAAAGACATGGTTGGAGCGAATAGGGTTAAGACAGTCTTGAAATAAGATCCGACTATGAATACGGACCGTAGACCAATACGCCATGTTATGTGCTAAGGCCCTATAAGACCATCTTAAGTATAATCTTGAGATGTCATTAACCAATCACAGAGCCGTATCAGCAGTTTATGCTAGGTCTACAATGCGAGTCGTAAAGTCATGAGTCGTAAGAATTGACCTATCACAGCCGATTATTCTCTTCAAATTCGATTGTGATTGGTTCATTTCCCACGACTAACGACCCACGACTTGCATTGTAGACCATGCATTAAGATATTACTTAAGACGGTCTTGAAACAAGATCTAATTATGAATACCGGCCTATGTCAAAACATAATAAAAATTTATGGTAATTATTTAGAATACGCGCAGCACCTTGAATATCAATAAAATTATGCTCATTCGACGAGTTTTGACGCGAAACGAAAAAATCTGGCAAAAAAATGCGGCGGTCTGCCCTGCAAAGCGAGATATTTAGCGTTAAAGTTGACGACTCTCAGACTAGGAAAAACTACGGAGCGCGCTATCTGGACCTCGTCATCGGCAACCTGGGATACCTAGACATCGAATTCAAGCTTGATTCATAAGAATTGACTTAAAAATTCCCTAGCGGCAGAATTAAAATTATGTCTAGACATAATAAAAATTGGCTGAATTAAA